>NW_025766231.1:0-55831 GCF_003918875.1 Haliotis rubra
TGCCGTTTTCTTCGAATTCACAAACACCAGAGCAAATGTCAGAAGAGTTGAATGCGCGTAGTGAAAAGAGGAAGCAACCGAACAACCATCAAAACAATTCCTTCCTCAGAGCCCTCATCGTGTCCGTTGGCTGGCCCTTCGATATGGATAACCCATCTTCACCGCGATTGACCAACGCCACGTTCACGAAATATACGAACTGTCGGCATCCGGTCGGAATGCAGTATGACTTGGCTAGTCAATTATATCGAATTACGCCAGCCGATTCATTCGCTTTGTCTCCGTTGTTCCGCTTCCAAATAATATCCGTCGGCATAATAATTTTCTCCGGCGCAGGGAGTAATTTGTCCTGGTGAAGCAGGGCATCTTCCATAGCCCCACCATCTTTACCATAATAAACCGATAACTCGAACATATTTCACACCATGTTCCTCTGTCGTCCGCCTATCAGATCTTCGTAGAATATCAACTTCAGTTCCGCATAATATCTACGGGTTAACGGTCATGTAACCTTCATGGGGAGTAATGATACAAATAGTGCGCATCCCGGAGTTTCTTCAACGATGGACGAAGATCATCAACATCGGTTTTCCGATCATCACTACAAGATTCTGACCTTAAATGAAAGTTTGAATGGTCTTTGTGGAAGCGATCATTCTCACCGGTTTCCTTACTTCCGAATGATGAATCAATACTGTCAATAAGATGGAATTTACCAGTCAATTGCCCAAAATCTCTACCAGTTTGAATCCGGACACCAGGTATGGGGAAATTTTGACCATGACCATTAAAGACGTTCAATGTTATCGGAGACAAACTACCTTGCCCCCAAACCCGTTAATATATGTTCGCGAAAATACGACAATATCCGTTGGAAGTGCATGCACCCGAATGCCAGTTAAAATGAAATGCCAGGGCAAACCGTTCCTTCCTCAAACAAACCAAACGCCGCTCACGGAGTGAAATATGTTCAAAACCGCACACCTGTCCAAGGTGGAACATGATTCAAAAGATCGGCAAAAGGTCAAAATCGAGCTCAATCACTCGAGACGGTGACTCCTTCAACAAATCGAAATCAGTAACAAACTTGGCTGGCAAAACCATTCTCCTCGTAACCTTCAATCTCCAGAAATATCAACCCGGGTCAGTTGAAATCGTCAATCTTTTAACTTCGATAATGGGAATAACGTTCCGAAACAGCCGTGCCGATGGCCCGCTTTGTCGATGACCAATACTACGTCGCGGTAGCGGCGTTTAACGGGTTGAAAGGTAGCCACAACCCCGCCTCACAAAATTCAAAACGCCAACGAAAATGGGTTTCGAACAAAATCCAAAAACAAATTGTATTCACTTTGTCATAATATCATTATGATTCAGACTCCAACTTTAGATGGCAAGCATCACAGCAGCAAGTAAAGAGCCAAATCCCCCGACCCCGCTATCTCGACCGCCACCCGACATTCCACCGGCCAATACAAAATACTTCCGAAAACAAAGTAGACCTGCGCCAGTAATAGTCGTATAGAGTGGGAGGACGACATCCTCCTTCACTGTACAGAATCATTGCCCGTATCACGGTGTGGAGCTTCGCAAAAGTTAATTTTAGTATCAGAATTTGATTCATTTCATCAGACCGGCAGCTTCGCTCGGGAAAGCGTAAGACGTTCGAGGCTCATCGCAGTATATCGCTCGTTCGATGTTCAGTCGAATAACCAGCGATACATCATGCCAACCGCTTCATGAAAATTATTTCAACCGCTCAGCCTGACCACTGAAATCAGATCAAACCGAATATATTCGCAGTTGTACCGATCTCGACAATATCGTACCGATACGTCATCTCGGCAACGAAATCAATATGTTCATCACCAAACCCCGCCCGAAACAAATCTTCTTGGCAGCCCAACAGAATAGCTACGTTCTGCATATCGATCAATATCCGTTTCACAGACGATCCGCGACGACGGTTGCCAGCCAGTTACAGTCATTGAGCCGCCTCTTAGATCCTCGACGTCTCCATTTTCTACCAGCTTTGACCTGGTTATTCAACAGCAACAAACCAAAACTCATCATATTCACAGATTCAATATTCCGCCTTCAGTTATCTTTCAAACGCGACCAGCTGTCATCCCGGACTATTAGCATCCATCTTTCTACCAAAGTCATCATCATCCTTCCGTTACCGAACAATGCCGGCATACAGGTGAACAACGATGCCGCAAAAGCAAGCTCGAAAGCCCCTCATTCTTCATCGTTAATCCGCACAGCGGACTTAAACCACAAAGCGATACTGACTGATGCGGTATCGAAAGAAATCGAACTCATGAATGTCACCGTCATCATAAATAGTCAAGAAGCATGGCTTACGACGACAGTCGAAGTTGTCACTGCCGATTAATACGACATTCGCCGAAAAACGGATGTACGGACCACGATCTTCTTTTGCGATGAGGTACCATCGTCGCGTTACATGTTGAATGCGCAGACTTCATCGCCCGCAAGCGACCATTATGATGCAAGAAACCCAAAGATTCGGTTTCAAAGTGCGAAAGCGTTCATTCGATAAATGAACTGTTCGAAAGCTGACCAACATGTCCGTCAATAGCCCCATAGTTCGTGGACCATGAAATGGAACAAACTGCTCGCCTGGATGCCATGATTTTTTTCGTCGATAATGCAATACAACAAATCTTGAATGGTAACCTGATTCCCGAGTATATTCAATACGCTGGTCGCAGTCCAGCCTCGTCATTATATGGCGCCGGAAATGATGACGTAAGCTTCGTCTCAACTCATGCATATGTACCTTTTAGACGCTCACGATACGCCTGTCGTGATGAGTCGGGTGCCGTGCACCGAAGACCGTCTCGACCGGGTCAGGTATAAAGCCGTGATTTAATAAACAGGCGTGTCCCTTCATACTATTCAGCAGCACTGAAGCGACATCGGGCCTTAACATATCGCTAAAGTTATTAGCGCGCTAAACGAAGCGTAACTCTTCATCAGATGAAAGAAGCTCCATTGTTGGAACAGTCGTTAAAAGCGGCGCGTAAAATCAACCAGTCAAGTCGGGTCATATGATAAATGCCAGTATTCGTTAATACGCGATATCAATATAATGTCATTCATTATCATCGTATGCAACACGAAGTCAATAAAGTCAAATGAAAGACAACAGCAAATACCGCCAGCGGAGCCATTACCAGCATCATTGCGCGTCAGCCATCAAGCGCATTCAAAGCCATCTCGCATTTATTACGTGAAAGGGTTCACGGCGCCAGTCCACCTGATTTCAATGAAGAACACGTATGCGCAGTATAACGGTACGCCTCTACTGATGGCAGGTTTTCGTTATATAAGACGGTGCTCCAGAATGCAGATGTTCTTTAATAGCTTCGACACCTCTATTGCCGAGCGCTGCTTAGGTTCCCTGTTTCCGTACGAAAGTTAGAAAGATGCAGCGTCGCCAGATGATCCTCGGTCGAAGCAACAAGCCAACATTTTGTACGCATCGCCTCATCAGTAGAAACGCCTTTTTCACAAAGTCAGCAATTAGATATTATTTTAGCCAGCGTATCGTGTCTTCCGGTGTAAGGAACAGGCGTCAGTCTTCGAAGAGAAGGTCGTAGCCTGATCCTCGACCGAAAGTCATACCAAAAGAGCGGTATTGTTGTTCTTCCGGCATACGGGCACAACAGTGACTGTCGGTCGGTCAGCATAATGCGCCTGAAAGTTGCGCTCATACCACCGAGTGCGATGGTATTCAAAACCGCTTTAAGTCTGCCAGCAGCTAAAGCAGCGCACATACACATTAATAATGCGAGCGCGACGCCGTCGTTAAATACCATCAGCTTCTCATGCGCGCAATGCTATTCTACCACGAGCTTGGCATGTTTGCTCTCTCGATTGCATCAAAGTGAAATATTTTCACGACCACTTTGCCACCACCGCACGTTAACCCGCAACAAACATGTCGTTCGAAACGCCGACTGGCGATTTTCGATGTTTGCTTCCGGGACACGGAGGACACCCAGCCTGCTCAACATAGTTGACGAATACCCAATTGGGGCACGGTATAACGTCATAATGTCCGAAGTTTGAAGTCGGTTCCAGTTCGTCATACCGAATTACGCAAGCGGCAATGAGCGCATATGCCCGACTTCTGGGAGCGGCATTTTAAAAGCTGAAAGTCAGATAGAACAAAGTAAAATTAATTATCAAAAGTTAGTACTGGAATTACGCACGATACCGCAGGGAATAAATAAACTGTTAAATGGAAATCAACACTGGTTAAACCTGTTTGCCGGGTCAGTCGTTGATGATGACGACGACGACGTGGTCATTGTCAATAAAGTCGCAGCCTATCATTGCCGAAAACGCGATGGAACTCACGGGAAATTTTTATTTAGGTTTTCACCATTGGCACTCGCTGAATGCGTGACTATCGCGACCAATACGGAAGAAAGTCTCCGAAGCTGCGTCAGCCCGATGGCGAATCATCGCTGATCTGCATCATACCAGGGCCCCGTGAAATGTAACAACATAAATAACTGTGAAGTCGCTCGGTCATTGCTCGCCCAAATTTCTGATGCCATGATTTCGCTGGGCCCATCAACGAGAAATCCCGAAATATCTCCGAGAATGAATGAATCGAACGAATGAACGAACGAATGAATGCCCTTTATTTCATCAATTCCGATGAGTTGATCCGTTACGTATATATGTTTAGACATAACATTTGTGTCAGGAAGTTCATCAATATTTGAAAATTACCAGCAACGATAAAATCATATTTCCATAACAGATGATCATCGGCAATATGCGTCAAAGAAATCAAGAATTCCACGTAGATTTTACGTCATGAACCCAGCCCGTTATCGGTATCACGTTCCGTATCAACCGGAGTTAATGAACCGAAGGTACGTGAGATTAACCTCGGTTTTCGCCATCTTCGAGTTCATATACGTAACGTAAGACGTTATCAAACAGACGTCACGAAGTTCCCAGCCATCATTGTCAATAGCATAGAGCCGACGCGAGTTGGTCGTTCCACCAAAGTCCGCATATAAGAATGTCAAACCACAGATCATAGCGTCGAAGAAGGATAGAGAGGGTGGTACCAGAAATCACGAAACCAGGAGAGGCGCGATGAATCGGCACAAATCTCTCGCATTGATGATTGCCTTTTGAAAGTTTATTCCATTAAAGCTGCGGTATAATATAGCTTCGTACCGAATTATTGATTTTTACGGACTTCAAACATGAAATCGGACGATACCGAAAACCAGAGCATCGTTATATCATAAGCAACGATTCAGTATCAATTTCGAGGAAGCCGATCCGTATCATGTAACAGGACCGTAGTCGTACAACCATAACAACCATGGTCGCATCATAAACGCACCGAACATCACGAATGCTCCTTCGCTGATGCCATGATTCTCGTTTCAACGATCAATGCAATTTATATTCCGAAATGCGTCATTCCGGCCATTAACGCTTGAATATCGCAAACTAAATGTCACTTTATGTCGGAATGGTCGCCGATGACGCAAACTCGTCAACTGTTTGCTGGTGCATATGTATCATGGTATCGGAGATAATCCACTATCGCATAATAAATATCGCGATCGAAGTTCGACAACTGTCGAGTTGACATTGGCTGCAACGCCTCCAACCTTTAATCGTGTTTTTCCGTACGATTATATCGACCGATGAATCGGCACAAACACCGCGGTCAGAAAACGATAAATTGAATCCGGTTTGGGTATCACCGACTCACCATAGCTATCGGTTATTGGTCATATGAATACACAAATACAAAGTAAGTGCCGATTATCATATAATGACATATCATAATAACGTACACAACAGCAGCGCCGACACAAACCGGCCCAAATTATCGATTTTCGATCTCGTGGTGTCGTAACTGGCGAGAGAGTTCAATCATTCGATCCCGTTATCGCCTTTCGTCGACAGTTGGTTAATACCGAACGTTGTATCCGCCAAATCGAAACAAGTTCGCCGCGACAATGATCCTGAAAGCATCAGCGAATAAAATTATGAGATATATGGTCGAAGTTGTTTCGAAAATATCAGTCCAACAATCGAAAGTGGAAATTCAACGACAGACACGAAAGTCAACACGGCCGAAAATACGCGTCATCATTGTCGGTCGAACGCACCAGTTGGCGGTGTCAAGCGTAAGAACGTTATCCGGTAACCTTCGCGTCATCGATATTCGCGATAATGATATGCATCGACTACCGATTGTCAATACGATGTAATCTATAACATTGAAGTTCAACCAATAATGCCATATCATTGAAACGTTCAGATTTGTTCACTTTCAGTTCGTTTTGTCATAAAACGTTTTAAACGGTTGTCTCCCCGTATCGTTATTCGAATCGTCAGTTTGCATTTACCGAAAATGAACGATGTCGTTAAATGAACGGTTTGCTCAATGTTTGTTCAATATCCGGAAACGCCTCTTTAATAACGTCCACCGTTAAAACAACAAAACCGACATCCTCACCTATAATTCGGCATCCTCGAGTTAATACGTTTTCAATTAATTGTAGATTTATCATTGCTTAGCGTGTTTAATCGTAAACGTTGTAATATTCGAAGTTCAAAGAACGTATGTATTACAGCGATGAGCTTATTTCCATACCAACACTCGAAATAGCCAGTTCGTTATCCCATCTTCAAATATAACAACAAATCAAATATGAGGCAGTTTGAAATCGTTTTCAATAAAGAAAACAGAAACGAACATCGAAGGTCATCAATACATTTCACCGCCGACAGAATCTTCACCAAATACCTGACCCGCGCATAGAGTCGATTTGCCGATCTTGTTGTAACCTGCCGATTGCGACGTCACGCAATATTGTTAAAGTTAATAAACAGATTCGGTTGGTAGATGAACCGGCAAAATCGTTTGAAACATTAACCCCGCAGTAACAACGCCTGGAACCGTTTGGTGCGACACAAACTTCAAGATCAGGTTCGTTTCAGTATACCGGTTCATTAAAGTCTATGCGAAAAATACCGATTGACGCATGAAAGCGGCGTCATTGACAAGCAATAGAGTTCAACATAGCGAACCCGAAATTCCAGATCACATTTATCGCCTTCAAATCAACAACGTCTTCGTGAAATCCGGTGCAACCGAAAGCCAACGAAACATTCCGAACGAAAGCAAAACAGTCATTCATTGGAGACCGAAATGTTAAAGTTGCACCACCATGGAACTCGAAGTTCATCCAGCAAGTCAAACATAATCGTTTTTGTTTTCGCGTCTTCATGAAACGCCGTGCTGGCAGATCGTTCGAACGTCAAATCCCCTCAGGTGTTGTATCGTAGATAAATGTTCTCGACAAATCCTCCTCAAGCGAAAGCACAAAACAAGCCTATGATTTTGCCCTTCAATCATTTTCGTCGCAACATATCAACAATAATATAACATATTTCTGAATATCAACATCATCTCATCAAGTAACATTCCATTTCATTCGACACAATACGCCAGATCAAAGATCAACGTTCATCAATACCATCGTGCGACGGTACCCGTGAAAGAAGCCAAAAGATGATTCGGGACGAAGCGTCAGCTTCGTCACCTGTCAATCAGCTAAACAGTCTTCGCGTCCTTCCAGCCAAACTTATCAAAACATGATGAAGCGACAAGAACCCTTAATCTGCCAGTTTACCATTTCGTCAATAACCACCCGAATCATCTTTAGTCATCAATGCAGATCTGACCGGCGCCGTCACGAACCTGTTAGGCCATTTCGTCCGATGTTTCATCAGCGGCGTTACGTAAAAATGTTCGCCAGAAAACTCGAACAAAACTATTGTGATTGGTTCATGTATCAGCAGAACAGAAATATTTTATCCCCGATGTTATAACCGGGGTCTCGATATCATGACTTTAGCGTGAAGGGACGTGTGAACCTCGAACCGAAGCGCGAGAAAATAGACGTCCGGTCTTCTGAGATGCCAGGAATAGCAGCCAGTCGCGACGGAATGCCGATTAATCAGTACTGGTCGCCCGTAGTGAAAGGTTCCACCTGTACGAGATGAAGGATCGCCATACAACCAATTTTGAGTGGCATTACCAGAAGCTGAAAAATAATATTAAGACAAACTTTACGGATAAACAATTTTATCTCTGCAGATTTACATCAACGAAGATCAGCGTAATTCCAAACGCCAGCATTCGTCGAATAAAGAAGTTTCTCTGAATAGCGTAAACAGCTCTTCGGAACATGAACAACCGGGTCACTTCGTGGTAGAGGAAGCGTGCATGGCGCAATGTAAAAGCGTCGCATTTATCCGAGATGACATCCTGTTCATCGGGTAGTGGTGAGTCAACCAACAGCATTTGTCATCTCACCTGTCAGCATTGGTCTGGGCCCAGACGATATCCCGCCCAAACAAGCGTAGCAGGGTGCGGGAGTCATCCCACGAGCCCCAGCCCAAACAGCGTAGCAGTTAACGCGACGACATCCTCAAATTAAACAAGTAGGCGTGATCGCCCCGCCGCATTTATCGGTCCCGCCATCCGCGTAGTAGGGAAGGGAAAGTCAACTCACGGTATTCGGTTCCGTCAGTGAAAGGGCTATTGAAAGTCAACCCACAGCATTATCAACTTCCGGCCTCGTAGTAGGCGTGAGTCATCCAACCACCGGTCGTTAGAACTCATCGCATCAGCAGGGCATGGAGTCATTCTATCACGACACTACTAAACAAGCAGCATGGAAACAACCTTCACGGTCCAGCCCAAGTCAGCGTAGCAGGGTTATATCCCATCAGCGTGGGCAATACGAGTCAGCCCCGCGACGACGCTGGCCCGTCAAGCGAAATGTTACCGACAGACGATCCAGCTCAGCAGTGCGGCGTTCAATGTCCTCCGTTCAAACAAGTGTAGCAGCACAACAGCCTGTTCGTCAGCAGCAGTGCGTGTCATCCACGCATCATGGTCCCGGTTCGTTACGGAGTCACCAACAGACGACAACTTCCACCAAGTCAGGCGTATAGCGGGCGCCTGTCATCCCGGCGTTCGTCAGCGAAGAAGTACGCGCACTGGAGACGGCATCCCGCCTTCATAGCAGGATACGGAAGTCATCAACATTTATCGTCCCGACCAGTCAAGCGGTAAGGGTCACCGTCGATGACAACCGCGTTCGTATAGAAGTTACGGAAAAGTCGATCACGATTCGTTAATCCGGTTCGTCAGCGAAGGAGTCGCATCCCGATCTTCAGTCATGGTGGTGCGGGGGTCGTCAAGACGCATATCCCGTTCAGGGCGCGGTGTCACTCGACGCGATATCCTCATTCGTCATAAAGAAGTTACGGAAGTCATCTGGCGCATTTATCAATCCTTGTTCATCATGTAGCAGCATGGATATCAACCGATATTTGATCTCATTCCGCTCCAGCAGCACGGAAGTCATGTTGCTCACAGACGATCCTTATTCCAGCAGTAAATGGCGCGGAAACATCCCGACGATCCTGAATCCGCGTAGGTTATTTATCAACTTCCTGCCGCATCTATCCTTTCAGTCTTCGTCAGTGGGTAGGCGTATGTCATCCATCAGCATTTGTCTCATTCGTCATGTAGGCAGCATGGAAGTCAATCATCATATCTATCATCCCGTCTTCGTCAGCGGTGGGCGGAGTCCATCAGCATTTGTCATCCCGCAGCGGTGTCATCCCCGATATCATTTAATCCTTTACCTTCAGCGTAGCAGGTTATCGTCCGCGTAGTTGTGGGCGCGGAAAGTCACCATCAGATCCGGTACCAGTCGTATGGGTGTTAACCACGCATCCCGGTTCGTGAAAGTGGAAAGTCGTCCACGACGGCATCCCGTTCAAGTCAGCGGGTTAACCGATTTGGCATCCGTATATGAAACATCCTCGATCAAGATTTTGCTATGTTCGTCGTAAGCGGTATGGTGGTACGAGTCCGGCGCATTATCCGAATTCACAGGGTGCACAAGTCACGACGGCGATTTGTCTGAATTCAAACAGCGAAAGGTGTGTTAATACAGACGATCATCCGCCTGTCGCGTATACGGCGTGGTCACCGATCAGCATCTACTATCTTCAGTTCGTCAGTCCTGCCGCGATTATCCCCGTTCATCAGCAGTGCGTTCATCCGTTTATTTGCTGGTCCTGCCGCGTAGGTGCGGGAGTCGTCCTCATCGAGATTTATCATCCCTTTATTCGTCGCGAAGTTGGTGCGGCGTCATCCTCGACAGACGGCATCCCGGCGTAGCAGGTTACGGAAGTCGATCCTGACGCATTATCAATCCTTGTTCAAGTCGCGTAGCATAAGGAAGTCGACGACGCATTTTATCGAATCCTTTCGGCCCGTCGGTATAGGAAGCGCGGCGCATCCTATTTGTTCCGTCTTCAGGCGACGGAGTCGAACCAACGATTTATCCTCCGGTTCAATGGGTGCAGCAGGGTGCGGAGTCATCGGTGACGACAAATCCGTCATAGCAGGGCGCGGTGTCGACCGCAGCATCCGGTTCGTTCAGTGGTAGTAGGGTGCGTGGAGTCATCTCAAGATTAATTCAACAGCGGGAAATAGAAGCGCAATCCCTCACCGGCAACCGTCAAAGCCACGACGCATCCTTTGCCCGTCAAGTTACGGAGTCATCCCATTATCGTACCTTTCGTCTTCGCGGCAGGTGCTGGAGTCAACCGATTTATTTGCCCCAGTTCGTCATAGCAGGTTAATCCCGGCCGCATTCGTCAGCAGTGGAAGTCATCCCATCGCGACTATCATCCCAGTTCAGTCAGCAGAAAGCAGGCTGGTTGAAAGTCACCTACCAGTTCTCAAAGTCAGCGGTAGGGAAGCGCAAAGTCGGTCCCATCGACGCAGCACTTCGTCAGCGTAGTAGGCGGAACAACTCCACGACATCCCTATTCATCAGCGTAAAGTAAATCAATTATCGTTATTTGCTAACTCATTCAACAATTATCAAAGATATATCCCTGCTCCGTCAGTAGGGCGTGGAGTCAGCATTATCATCAAAGCAGCAGGGAAAGAGCCATCCCGATGTGACGCAGCATCCTCCAACAAGGAAGTGGCACTGGTCGACGGCACCACCAGCGGTAGTTCGACACGCGCTGGTCCTCATTCGTCAGCGTGGCAGGGTTCATCCAATGTTCGTCATGAAAGAAAATCGCTGGTTGCACGGTTAATCCTTTGTTCGTCGAAGCGAAACATCCCACGACGGCACTATGCCTGGAAATGTAGTAGGTGCGGGATCGTTCATCGAAGTCCCTATTCGGCGGGGTCCGTCGACGGTTCCACCAGTCAGCGGTTAGCAGCGCGAGTCATCTCGGTCGGCATTTGTCATCCCGGTCATCAGTGCAGGAAGTCGTTCCGTTATCGGCAATTCCCACCAAGTCGGGGCAGCAAGCGGGAATATCCCGACAGACGGCAGCGCTAATTCGTCAGCGTAGTAGGGTGTGAGTCTATCGTCTCCGTATCACGTCATGTAAAGCAGGAAGGAGTCATCCCACGACGGCGTTCCCGGCTCGTCAAGGAAAGAAAGTGGCAAACATCCGTACGCAGACGGCATCCTTTGTTCGTCAGCGTAGTAGGCGTGTATTCATTACCGATACGCAGCAATCCCGACCTCGTCAGTGGCGTTACCGACGGTTCCATTCAAGTCAGTAAGAAGAAGCGCGGGAGTCATCTCCTCAGATTTTACCAACAAAGGTGAACAGGCGTGAAGTTCACCGGTTCGTCTGTCATGGTGGGCGCAAGTTCATCCCACGACGGCATCCTCGTCATAGGGCGCGGCGTCATCCTCCGAGCCAGCATGTTAGTCTCACCGCGCAGCGTGGTCACCGTCGTTATCTATCAACTCAGTTCGTCGCGAAAGGGGTCATCCATCAAGACGCAACATTGATGCTAATCCCGGTTCGTTTTAGCGAAAGGCGCGAGTCACCCCGTCAGATAACGCATCCAATACGTCAGCGTAATTACCAGACGCATAATCCCGTTCGTCAGCAGTTGGGCGCAAGTCATCCATCGCTGGTCTCAACGCGTAGTAGGCGTGAGTCATCCTCATCCCCAATACGTCAGGGTGAAGGAAGTCATCCCGTCAGACGCAATCTCAAACAAGGGTAGTGTCATCCTCAATTCTCCATTTGCGTCTCGTTCATCAGCGTAGGGCGTGGAGTCATCAGATGGCATCCCGACCTCGTCGTAGCGGTTCGTCCCACGCATTTGCGTCCCGTCTTCGTCATGCGAAGTCATCCAATAAGACGGCATCCTGGCCCGTCAGCGTAGGCGTATCACCCCACAGACTATCATCCCGTATCTCGTCAGCGAGTTGTAAGCGCGGGGTCATCCCTATTTGCTGGCCCCGGCCTGTCAGTGATAGGAAGCAGTGTCATCCCGAATGCGACGGCAATCCCAGCCCAACAAAGGGCGTGGTCGAACCACGACGGCAATCCTCGGTCTGCCTGTGGGCGTGTCAAGTCCTCACCGCATTTGCCCCGTTCGTCAGCGTAGCAGCGTCGAACTCATCGCATTGCTGGTCTGGCCCGTTTGTTATGTTATCGGTACGCATTATCCACCGTCAGCGGAGCGTGGATTTCCACAGCGTCAGTGTGGTGAAGCGGAGTCATCCTCATCAGCATCCTTAGTCTGTCAGCGGTGTCGGAAACAGTCCTATCTATCACCGGTCTTCAGTCAGCGTAGTAGGCGCGGGAGTCTATCCGACGATATCATCCCGGATTCGTCGGGCAGCAGGGCGAAGCCGGAGTCATCCCACGATTCATCCCGGCTCAACATGGCAGTTAATGGAAAGTCAACGACCACGACAATTCCAGCCTCGTCGGGCGTAGCGAGTCCTCATCAGCATTTGTCGGTTCAGCCCGTCAGTATATCAACTTACGATAAGCATCCTTATTCGTCAGCGTTATCATCCACGTACTATCGGTTCGGTTCGTCACCGTAGCAGGTTACGGGAGTCATCCGACAGACGGCGTCCCATTCGCTCAGCGCAGTGATCGGCCTCATCCGCGCAGTCAGCAAAGGGTGGGCCGGAAGTCGTCCTCGACGTTATTTCATCCCGGCCTGCTCGCGGCGCTACGGAAAGTCAACCAGACGACAGTCCATTCATCAGTATGGTAAGTCGTCCATGCGGCAGCGGTAAAATATATCCAATGACGGTTAATCTCAACGTGGCATGGAAAGTCATAATCCTGCCGCATTTATCGGTTCCGCTCAAGTCAGTGGCGTTGTCGTAACCGACGACGGTCCATCGTCAGCGGTTAGTGTTACGGAGTCATCCTGCCATACTTATCATATCCTTACCTCGTCAGCGGCAGCAGCGGCGCGGGAGTCATCCTATCAGCATTTTATCACCCCAGTTCGTCAGCGAAATACGGAAAGCTAGTCCGCCGGAGACATCCCGCCTGTCGGGTTAGCGCAAAGTCATCCACGACGGCAATCCTCAGCCTATCAGCGTAGGCGTGAGTCATCCACGACGACAACCGTACGCGAAAGTCAACTCACGCATTTGCCATCCTTCAGTCAGCAGCAAGCACGGGAGTCCTGATAGCATTTATCGACGCCCGTCAGCGTAGCAGCGGGAGTCAATTTATCGCATTTTATCACCCGGCACTCGTCAGCGTGGTAAAGTCATCCTCACCGCAGACGCAGCATCCTCAGCCTTCAGCGGTAGCATGGAGTCAACTGCGATAACAGCCTTCAGTCAGTAAAGCAGGGCGTGAGTCACCATCCGCACCAGTCAGCGTAGCAGGGCGTTACGGCATTTGCTAACTTCCGGTGCCTGTAGGCGCGCGGAAAGTCATCCTCACAGACGGCAATCCTTGCGCCCGTCAAGCAGGAAAGTGGGTCACACGACGGCAGCAATCCCGCCCAAACAAGGCAAAACAATCCTCACAGACGGGCACCGTCGTAGCGGGCAGGGCATGTCCGCCGGCATTTATCATCCCGGCCTTCAGCCCAGCGTAGCAGGTACGGCATGCCATCCTCAACAGCGCGACGTCCGCATTATCGATCCGTCTTCGAAACAGCATTTCAGCGGAAGTCGTCCTATAGATTTATCATCTGGTTGCCAGTCCCGCCGCATCTATCAATCCCGTTCATCAAGACGGCATCCACTAAACAGTGGAGTCATCCACGTCCTTTATTCAACAAGTAATCACCATTTACTCCGGTCAGTATAATAGCGCAGTCGAGTCCTCATCCTTAGCCCGTCGTAGTAGGCGTGATCATTCCTCATAGACGAATCCCGAATACGTCGCGTAGGAGCGAAGTCATCCATGACGGCAATTCAATTCGCGAGCAGGAAGCGCAGTGTCATCCCATCGGTATATCCCGGTTCGAACAGCGTGGAAGACGGCATCCTATTCAACAATAGCAGGGTGGGGTCATTCAATAGCATAATCCCGTTCAGTTAGCGCAAGTCGACCGACGATGAAACCAGCCCAAGTCATGCGGTAAACATCCCACGACGGCACCCCAGCCCAAACAAGTAGTAGGTGCGAGTCAGAGCGGCATGACCAACAAGCAGTAGGCGCGCGAAGTTCACGACGGCATCCCGCATCATATGAAATGCCCTGAATAGCATCCCGTTTACGTCATGGAAGGGAGTCATCCATTTGGCATCCGAACCAACAGCGAAAGGTGCGCGTATGTATAGGGCGTGAGTCATCATATCTATCAATCCGTCACGTCATGTGTTAGTGAAGGGATCCTCGACAGACGGTTCCGGTACCATCATATAAGTGGCAAACAACTCACGCTGTTCGCTCAGCGTAGGGCGGAGTCAATTATCGATATATCCCGACTCAAACAGGAAGTGTACAAAGACGGCATCCCGACTAAACAAAGGGCAGCAGCGCGGAGTTCATCAGATCTCATTCGTGTCAGCGTAGGGCAGTCTCCATCGATTTGGTCGATCCCGAATCTTCAACAAGAGTTGGTACGGGTCATCCGTCGGCATTTTAATTCCGGTTCGTCGCGGGGCGCGGCGTCATCCCTGAATACATCCCGTCAGTAGTTATAATGCGGCGTCATCCGATGACGGCCATCCCGAAATTCGTCGCGTGGTGATCCCACGATTTAAGCATCCATTCAACAAGGGAAGGGCGCATTATCGAAGCGTCTCTCGGTATTCGTCGCGAAGGCGGAAGTCAACGATTTTATCATCCATTTATCAGTGTTAATCATGACGGCAATCTCATTCGTCAGTGGTAGCAGCGCGGAAGTCATCCCGACGATTCCGCGTAGGCGAGTCGCCCTGAACATTGTCAGTGTAAAGGGAAGCGGATCATCCGTCGACGGTTCATCGTCAGCGGAAGTAGGGCGCGGCGTCATCCAGTATTTTACATCCTGTTCGTTCAGTATGCGGAGTCATCCCACGATGGCATCCCCGATTCAAACAGTGTTAGCGCGGGGCTATCCCCGCATTTACGTCTCAGCCCAATAAAGTAAGCAGCGTCAACTTCATCAGCATTTGCCAATTTCATTCGTCAGTAGGGCGGAGTCTCGTCAACCCGTTCAGCGAAGGTCATCCGTTGCGACGGCAATCCTGGTACCAGTCAGTATATGGTCCCGACAGATGGCATCCTTACTCAAACAAGTATGGCGGTTCAACCGGTTATCAATCCCGGTTACGTCAGTAGCAGGAAGGAAGTCGTCCTCACGCATTTGCCCCGTCAGCAAAGTGAAGTCATCCCACCTCGTCAGCGTATCGGTTCCGATCACGTTGATGTCAGTATAGGGAAGGGAATATCGACAGACGGCGACCCGGCACCATCAGTGGAAGTAGCGCGGTGTCATCCGACGACGGCACTATTCGTCAGTGTTGACCGTCAGTAAAGAGGCGTTCATCCAGATGCGGTAGTAGCAGCGTGAGTCATCCTTCCGACAGACGGCATCCTTGTTCGGTCAGCGGCGTATCATCGTTTATCAATCCTTGAATCAGCGAAGCAGGGCGCAAGTCACCACAGACGTTAACTTCCGTTCAAAGTCAGCGGAAGCAGGCGTCCCGTCAAGACGGCAATCCTTGGCCTGTTCAGCGGGTAGGGTGTCCCATGAACTTTATTCAAACAAGTGGGTGGGCGTAAAGTTCATCCTCATCAAGACGGCATCCCGCGGTTAAAGCAGCGCGAGTCATCCCATAAGACGGCAATTCGTCATGAAGCAGGGCACGGAGTCATTCCGCCAGACATATTCATCAGTGTGAGTCACCCACGACGATTCCTACTACGTCGGCGGCAGGATGAAGTCGCAACCCCAGACGGCATCCTTAGTTCAACAGTGCGAAGCAGAAGACGGTCAGTCCCGACAGATTTTATCATCATTTCGTCGAAGGGTAGGTATCCGACAGATCCCACCAACAACAGCGTTACGGCGTCATCCCGATGACGACATCTCGTGGGTATTTGAGACCGATCGATCCTTCTTAAATGGCGTAGCAGGGAAGTACGGAATAGTCCATTTTATCGAGATTCCATTCAACGGTGAAGCAGGTTATTTGTCATCCTGACAGATGTTGGTCCCGTCTGTCAGCGGGAAGGTTACGGAAGTCATCCCGGATGGGTTATTCATCATCCTGTTCGTTCGTCAAGAATATTTATCATCCGACAGACGGTTATCAGTGGTGAGTTCACCAGATGACAATTCGTCAGCGGAACTCATCGCATTTGTCATCCTTAGCACAACGAGAGTATCAGTAGAAGAGGCATGGAAGATCCCACAGACATCATCTCGCTTCCGTCAGCGGGTAGAAGGAGTCAACTCAACATTTATCATCCCGCCTTCGTCAAGCAGGAGTCATCCCACAGCATTGTCCTTACCCGTGTCCCAAAGATACATCCAGTTCAGCGGAATGTCCATAAGATTTACATCCCGGTTCGTCGCGAAAGCGCATCCCCAGACGGCAATCCAGTCTTCGTCATGGAATAATGACGTTGAATTCGTCAAGCAGTCATCCTCGTCAGCATTTGGCAATCCCGACCAAACATAGGCGTTGCTCCATCCACGGCATCCCGGCCTGGCAGCAGCGTGGAAAACATCCCACAGCATTTGCAATCCTTGTTCATCAGGCAAAAAGTCATCCCACGTCCTGCCTGTCGCTGTCATCCCTATCGCGACGACGCTGTTCGTCATCGTTATCCTTGTCTTCAAACAGCAGCAGGGTACGTGAGCAATGTTATCTATCATCCTGCCTGTGTCGTAGTAATATGCAGTCCGACATCCTTGTCGTCATGCGGATCAATCTCGATAGACGACATCCAGCCTGTCGTAAAGGTGTGTTGTCGTCCCATCAAGACGACATCCCGCCTCGTCAGCAAAGGCGCGGAAGTTCGAACTCATCAGCATTTGGCAATTCGCTCCGCGGGTAGGTGTAACCAGATCTTCGTCAGTGGCGTAACTGTCAGTATTTGCACCACCAGTGCAGGGCGTAAAACGTCCATCAAGACGGCATCCCCAGCCTGCTCGCGCAACACCACAGATCCTGGCATTACGTCAGGAGTTATCCCGACAGACGGCAATCCCATCGCGAGTCATCCTCATTAAGATGAATCCGTTCGTATCGTAGGGCGCAGCCATTCAATTCCGTCATCAGGAAGCGGAAAGTCGTCCTCGTCAGACGGCAACTCGTTCGTCAGCGTGGTGCGGCGTCATCCTCACGGCACTACTCGTAGGCGTGGAGTCATCCCACAGATGCCATCCGAGTCTGGCGTGTCATCCGTCGCATCTACCTGCCGGTAAAGGCGTCAGTCCCACGACGCATAATCCGTTCCTAAGTGAGTCACCCTCACGACGACATCCGAACTAACAGAAGCGGCGCGTCAACTCACGACGGCACCTGCTCAAACAAGTAGCAGGCGCGGCGTCATCCACGTATTTGGCAATCCGTTCGTCAGCGTAGTAGGCGTGAAGTCAATCCGTCAGACGGCAATCCTCGGCAGGCGTCATCCACCGCATCACCTGCTCCGGGTCGTAGCAGCGCGAAGTCATCCTCATCAGCATTTGTCCGCCAGTACGGAAGTCATCCTACGACGCCATCATCTCGCCCGTCGTAGTAGAAGGTCACGTCAAGCGGGAAATTAACGCATTTGCCATCCTGTTCAACAAGCAGCTGGCGGGTTATCGGTCGTTCCCGCCAGCCACCCGTCAGTAGGCGCGGGAAATTATCAACGTCGTTAGGGCAACTCATCAGCATTTATCATCCCGGCCTGCCGGCAAACTTATCAATACTTAATAATCTCCAGCTTCGTCGCGTAGCAGGGTACGGAAGTCGAACTCAATGCACTATCGTCTCGGCTCAAGTCAGCGGTGTTGAGGTCACGTATGCTGTCTCAGGTCTTCGTCGCGAAGCAGGTTATTTGGTCAGCATCCTCGTCACGTAGCAGGCTGGCTGAGTCATCCAGACGGCGAAGGCTCCAAAGTCAGCAGGTGGGCGTGAGTCACCACAGCTGCGGTAGCAAAGGTCATCCTCGGGGTCAGCAAAGACGTCATCCGCCCAGTTCGTCAGCATCCCCATTATCAATCCCGGTCTTCATCAGCGGGCGCGGAAGTTTCCATCCGATTTATCATCCATTCGTCAGCAGTATGCGATCATCCCACCATCAGTAGGCGCGGTCATCCCGAAAAGACTATCACATCCCGTTCGTAAGCGCGGAAGTCGACCACAGCATTTGCCAATCCTTCGTCT
Organism: Haliotis rubra; assembly: GCF_003918875.1. Classification (NCBI taxonomy): domain Eukaryota; kingdom Metazoa; phylum Mollusca; class Gastropoda; order Lepetellida; family Haliotidae; genus Haliotis; species Haliotis rubra. The sequence goes on from NW_025766231.1 coordinate 18,732, forward strand.
TGTAGCAGTGGGGGGTCATCCACGCATCGTTAATCCCGGTTCAAACAAGGTGGAAGTTAGCAGCGCAGTGTTCATCCTCATAGTGACGCATGATTCAACAAGCGAAGCGTTGTTCAGTTAAGCGGTTTATCCCGCCAGACGCAGCACCTACCGTCGCGGAATAGGAAGTCAACTATCGTCGACGAATCCTGACTGGTTGCAGGGCGGAGTCATCCACGCATCCTTGTAGCAAAGCGCATAGACGACGCATCCTTATTCAAGTCAGCGGTGGAAGTTAGTGGGTTACGGAAAGTCATTCATGACGACATCCCACTCGTTACATGGTTATTCGAACAGGCAGCAGTGCGCGGAGTTATCCGAGCAGATGACCCGCCTGTCATAAGAAGTACGGAAAGTCGACGATGATCCCGGCCTGTTCAACAGGTGGAGTCAACGACGATTTATCCCGGTTCATCGCGAAGAAACATCCGGCCCAGATTTGATATCCTTACCTCGTCGCGTGGTAGAAGTCGTTCACAGACATCCGGCAATTAACAGTAGCAGGGTTAATGAAAGTCATCCAACGATGATAGACCTTACCATCAGCAGGTGGAACACCGTCATCCGCAGCCTGGTGCTCCGCGTAGTAGGGTAATATTTGCTAACCCGTCTTCAGTCAGTGGGTCGTCCCAGCATTTGGCATCCTTACCAGTCAGTATGCGAAAGTCATATCCTCATCAAGACACCCAGTTCAAACAGCGTAGTAGGGTGCGGAGTCATCCTCACGATGGCATCCCGACACGTATCAGTAGCAGCGGGGGTTCGGTCAGCATTTCAAGATCTCTGGTTCGTCATCCCACAGACTTCGTCAGCGTAGTAGGGCGACGCGTCCTGGCTTCAGTCATAGCAGGGTGTGGTCATCCGACAGATGGCATCCGGTTCATCAGTAGGGCGCGGAAAGTCACCAACAGACGACCAGTCTTTCAAAGTCATAGCAGAGTCCACCTTGAAGTCATTGCGTAAGTGTGGAGTCAACCAATGAACTCATTCGAACAATAGTGAGGGCGCGGAGTCATCCCACGATTTATCCTTCGTCGGCGTGCGGATCAATGGACCAATCATTATAAGGGAACTGTTACTTTTGAATGGAACAACAGCGTCGCCGTCGATAATGAAAGTCATCGGGCCGATGTCATAATTCTAATCCCCGAGGCGACGTAAAAGCGCCTGGTACGCAACGTCGTCATTGTTCGATTTCAACCGAGCGGTCATAGTCCAACAATCATTTGCGATCTGAAGCTTCGTCACGAGATCGTCGGGGCGGTTATCGGTTAGTAGTTATTAATTGCGCAAGCGGGCGTTTAGTTTGCCCTCATCACGCCTGTCATCTTCGAAAAGTTCCTGTCCCTAGTATGGCGAAACGTTATCGGCAACATTCATTTATGCTACGGTATTAACAAACGCCCAGATTTAATCGTTGCCTGTTATTAATATTCGCATACCTGGTTACGACAACGGCGTTCATGTTGTTATCATTTCGTCATCGCCGTTCGTTTATTGCCGAAACAGCCGTCGATGTCGCCGTTAAATACCGTCAATCAATCTCTGCCTCGAATGGTTTCGTAACGTCGCCATGCATCGATCTTTACCGAAATTTTCGCGAAAGCACAGTTGCCGGTTATCCCGAACGCGATCGTTGAAAACTCGTCACACCACGTCACAGCGCCAGTATAGGTCATGAAGACGACATTGGTGATCGGAGATTGCGGCTCCGATGTTAGTCCAGTTTAACTGGCTTCCTGGTTCGTAGAGTTAACCGGTAGCTAACTGCTCGTAGGAAGCAGTCCGGCTTCCACGTGGACGTCCGTCAGTTTGCCTCGATAAACTGGCGAAGTAAAGCCTGTTCGTAGAAATAATCAGCCATCTTCGAAGCTCTACCGTGGTATAACTCTACCGTAGAACTCCGTAACTGAAGCTTCACCGCAGAGTTGTGGCCTACTCAGGGAATCGCCGGTAACTGGTCATCGTAGAAGCAATCCCTGTAACCAGTCGCTCTGGTTGTGGGTCCGAAGCCTTACCGTAGAAGAACGCCGGTGCAACCAGCTCTGCTCGGAACTCGTAACTGAAGCTCTGGTACCGTGTAGAACTGTTGCCCGAAATATTACCCCAGCATACCATATGACCAGCGACGACAGTCGTTGGAAGTTGCCATCAACCGATCCCGACAACAAAGTCTCCATTACCGAAGCCAAAGCCATCTTCAGCCAACGTTAAAAATCATCAGCTTTACAGACATCCTCGTTTCAGTTTAAACGACCAAGTCACCAACAATCCCGGACAACATATTGTAGTTCGTATCTTTTCCAATGACAATGCTCAAGCCGTTATCACGTCGGCACAGCAGTAACACCAAAACGATGCCGCAGCAAAAGCAGCTCAAATATCGCCATTCCGCGTTGATACCAAAACTCACCATCGTGCTATGGCCTCGACCGATGCAGGACACCGCTAGAAAGAAACAAACTACGGTGAATGAAATAACAATGGTTATATTCATTAAGCGTCACACGCGACGAAGTAGTATTTACGACGACGTCGTATCACAGTTTGTTTGTCACGACTGATTCAAATGAAAACGATGGGGATAACTTCATGTACTTCGCGAGCAGGTGTTCGACAGTCAAGATGCGCCAGCGCGATTCCGAGTCGCCGCGCGACCAATATTATGACAAAACCCAAAGACTAGTCGCGAAAGTTCATACCTGACAGCCGAATCATACCCGATGTATCATAAATTGTAATCAACAAATCATAAATTGTAACTGTAAGAAATCGCCTCGCCTTTTAAATTGATGCCAGCTTCGTCTATCAATGCATCAATACCTTTGGTAATAAACTTCATTCCGAGCATGCACTACAACATTACCACGCAAAATCCTTCGCTCCGTTATATGGCTATGTCGTCGATGACGTCAAATACCAACAACAACCCGCCCAAATCATTGCGTCACCGTAGAACTTCAGGTCTGCTCTCGTTTCGTAGAACTCGTACCCCGGTTACTAAATTGGCTTCACCGTAGAACTCGTAACCAGCCTCGTGAAGAACGTGCCGGTGGGTCCGTTTCACGTAGAGCAACCTTGTAACCGGTTTCACCGTAGAGAACTCGGGTTCAGTTTACCGTGAGTTGAAATGTTTGTCGTAGAGTAAGAACCAGTCCTTACCGTAGTCTCAGGTCCGAAGCTCTGATTGTATAGCCTGTGGTTCGCTTCAATAAATTGTACCAGTTTCATCGAGCAAACTCAGACCAGCTCTACAACCCCGGCAACTGGGCCTACCGTGGTGATAGCGTCCAGCCTACCGTAGGATGAACGCTTGCAATCTCAGTTTCACTGCAGTATTGGGTAACTGGGGCCTACCGTGAGCAAACCTGTGGCTCTACGTAGCAACTCAACCAGCCTGTCGTATAATCCCCTTGAAATGCCTCATCAACGCTTCTGGCCAGTTTCACCGTAGGAGAACTCAAAATCGTTGAGCAAACCTGTAATCAGCCTCCACCGTGAGGAATGCCGCAACAATTTTACCGGTGACAACTCTGCGGCTTCACCGTAATCCTTGTAACCGTGAAGAACCTGGCCGTGTATAACTTCCGTGTCAGTATAACTCTGAAACTGTTTGTCGTGAGTAACGCTTGTAACTGCCTACCGTGAACTCAACCAAGCTTCCGGCATCCCGCAAGCTCACCGTAAGTAACCTTGGTGTCCGGGGCCTACCGAGAGCAACGTTTGCACCAGCCTACCGTGAGCAGCAATCAGCTCTGTTCGTATAGCCTGGTGTCAGCTTCCAGACCGTAGAGCAAACGCCTGTAACTAAGCCCCACCGTAGAGCAAACGCCAATCAGCCTACTGCCGGCTAACCTGTGCGCTTCCTGAGCCGTAGAAGTAAATCCCAAAATCCGAAGCTCGTAGAAGAACCAAATTCACGTGGGCTAAACTCGTAACCTACCGTAGTATTAAACCCTGGCCCGTCTGGTCGTAGAAGAACTCGTAACTGCTTCGTCGTAGAGCAAACCCGGTAACCGGGTCTACCGGTAGAGTGTCCCGTGTCCGCCTGTCGTATAATCCCCTGAAACCAAGCTCACCGCAGGCAACGCCTGGTCGTAGAACCTGTAACCGGCTTCACCGTGATAACCTCAAAATCAACAAACTCTGTAATCAGCTCTGGTCGTGAAGCAGTCCGCCGTAACCAGCTTCCACCGTAGAGCAAGCAAAATCAGCTTCCGGTCGTAGCAACCTGCGTCCGGGGCCCGACCGTGGTGAGCAAAACGCCTGTAACCAGCCCCACCGCATAAACGCTCGTAACCAGCCTGTCGTCGGCTAAACCTCGTAGAACTTAGACTCAAGTTTCATTGGTCTCTGTGGGTCTGGTCTACTGGCGAACTCTTGTAATTGCCCACTGTGGAGAACCTTGTGGGTCAAGCCTGTCAGAGAACTCTGTAACTAGCCTACTGTGAGAACCTTGTAACTTAAATTAGAATATAGTCCTCTGGGTCTGGTTTACTGTAGGAGAACTTGAGTCCAAGCCTCTACTGTAGGAGAACGGCTAATCTAGGAGTAATTTGTAACTAGTTTACTGGGGAGATTTAAATAGAGTATCCTCTGTATTGTTTAGTAACTTAGGGTCTGGTTTGTTTCAGAACTTAGGTCTAGTTTCATTGGGAGAACTCTTGCAACTAGCTCCTACAGTAGAGCCAGCTATACGAAGCCTCCTACAGTAGAGCTGAAGCTACAAGAGTCTCCTACAGGTAGAGTTTAAGCCACAAAGCTGCTCTCCTCACAGTAGAGCTTAGTTTCAAGGAGTTCTCCTACAGTAGAGCTTAGTTACAAGAGTTCTCCCACAGTAGGAGGTGCTTAGTTACAAGAGTTCTCCTGGCTGGTAGAGTTGAAGTTTACAAGAGAGTTCTCCCACAGTAGAGCTAGTTACAAAAGAGTTCTCCTACAGTAGAGCTTTAGTTACAAGAGTTCTCCTACAGTAGAGCTTAGTTACAAGAGTTCTCCTGCAGTAGAGCTAGTTACAAGCTGTTCTCCCACAGTAGAGCTTAGTTTCAAGAGTTCTCCTACAGTAGAGCTTTGGGTTACAAGAGAGTTCTCCTGTGATTTAGTTACAAGAGTTCCCTCCCGGCAGCAGAGCTTCAGTTACAAGAGTTCTCCCACAGTAGATTTAGCCATACAAGAGTTCTCCTGTTGCAGATTTTAGAGTTACAAGAGTTCGCCTCACAGTAGATTTAGTTACAAGAGTTCTCCTACAGTAGAGCTTTAGTTACAAGAGTTCTCCCAATGGTAGAGCTACTTACAAGAGTGCTCCTCCAACAGTAGGAGCTTGGTTACAAGCTGCCTACAGTACAGCTAGCTGCCATGCTGCCTCCTACAGTGGAGCTTGAAGTTACAAGATGTTCTCCCCACAGTAGAGCTTTCAAGAAGCTACAAGAGTTCTCCTGGCTACAGCAGGAGCTAGTTACAAGCTGCCCTCCCACAGTGAGTTTGAAGTTACAAGAGTTCTCCTACAGTAGAGCTAGGTTACAAGAGAGTTCTCCCACAGTAGAGCTAGTTGAAGCAAGAGTTCTCCTACAGTAGAGCTTAGTTACAGCGTTCTCCCACAGTAGAGCTAGTTTCAAGAGTTCTCCTACAGTAGAGCTTAGTTACAAGAGTTCTCCCACAGTAGATTTAGTTACAAGAGTTCTCCCACAGCAGAGCCAGTTACAAGAGTTCTCCTCTACAGTAGATTTAGAAGCTACAAGAGTCTCTCCTACAGGAGACGAAGTTACAGAAGTTCGCCTCACAGTAGATTTGTAGAAGGCAAGAGTTCTCTCTCACAGTAGAGCTTAAGTTACAAGAGTTCTCCACAGTAGAGCTTACTTACAAGAGTGCCTCCAACAGTAGAGCTTTAAGCTTTCATGTTGCCTCCTACAGTAGAGAGCTTAGTTACAAGCAAGTTCTCCCACAGTGGAGCTTAGTTACAAGAGCTCTCTCACAGCAGAGCTTTGGGGCAAGAGTTCTCCCACAGTAGAGCTGCTTACAAGCGTTCTCCTACAGTAGAGCTTAGTTACAAGAGCGCCCCTCCTACAGTAGAGCTAGTTTACAAGAGTTCTCCCTACAGCAGAGCTAGTTACAAGAGTTCTCCCCGGCAGTAGAGCTTAGCTACAAGCTGCCTCCCACAGTAGAGCTAGTTTCAAGAGTTCTCCCACAGTAGAGCTAGTTACAAGAGTTCTCCTACAGTAGAGCAAGTTACAAGAGTTCTCCTACAGTAGAGCTTAGTTCAAGCAAGAGTTCTCCTACAGTAGAGCTTAGTTACAAGAGTTCTCCGCCAGTAGAGCTTAGTTGCATGCTGCCCTCCTACAGTAGAGCTAGTTCCAAGAGTTCTCCAACAGTAGCTAGTTTCAAGAGTTCTCCTACAGTAGAGCTAGTTACAAGAGTTCTCCTACAGTAAGCTTGCTAGTTAGGAAGCTGCCTCCTACAGAGCTAGTTTCAAGAGTTCTCCTACAGTAGAGCTAGTTACAAGAGTTCTCCTACAGTAGAGCCAGTTAAGCAAGAGTTCTCCTACAGTAGAGCTTTAGTTACAAGAGTCTCTCCTACAGTAGAGCTTAGCTACAAGCGTTCTCCTACAGTAGAGAGCTCAAGAGTTTAGAGGTAGTTACAAGAGTTCTCCTACAGTAGAGCTAGTTACAAGAGTTCTCCTACAGTAGAGCTAGTTACAAGAGTTCTCCTACAGTAGAGCTAGTTACAAGAGTTCTCCTACAGTAGAGCTAGTTACAAGAGTTCTCCTACAGCAGAGCTTAGTTACAAGAGTTCTCCCACAGTAGAGCTAGTTACAAGAGTTCTCCTGCCACAGTAGAGCTTAGTTATGTTGCCCTCCCACAGTAGAGCTTAAGCTGCATGAGCAGCCTCTCACAGTAGAGCCAGTTACAAGAGTTCTCCCACAGTAGAGCTAGTTACCAGCGTTCTCCCACAGTGGAGCTAGTTACAAGAGTTCTCCCACAGTAGAGCTATTAGTTACAAGAGTGCTCCTACAGTAGAGCTAGTTACAAGAGTTCTCCCTACAGTAGAGCTTGCTAGTTACAAGAGTTCTTCTACAGTGCAGAGCATGTTACAATAGTGTTGTTGAGTTGTGTTGAGTTGAGCTTCTGACGTCACATCGGCATTTTCCAGCCATATAGCGGACGAGAACAACAAGTTTTGCATTTCAGTAAATATCAGTAAGCAATATTACTGAATGAGTTTCATTGCAAAGACATTTCATTGATTACATTGCTTCGGCCCAAGAGCAGAAAAAAGCTATAGCATCAAATCCTAAAGGCAGGCGCTTCAAGCATTTCCTTATAGTTACAATTCTATGGTTGTTAAGCATTTCATAGTTACAATTTATGATAAGTACAGATCAACTTCCCTCAGGCAGTTCTAGTATCAGATGGGCGCTCACGCGTGAGAACAGGTCTTTTAGGTTTGTTGCATCTACAAATGCGGATGGCCTTTGCAGGCGAGATAAGTCCACGCATTCAAGCAGAACATGCTTGACTGTGAACACCTCTATCGCAAGAGACACATGGGGTAACCATCCCCATCCGTTTTCACAGCAGATAGTCATGCGTGTAACCGACTGCGTGGCCAATACGACATTCGTCGCAAAATTACCCTCATCACGTCTCTTGACTGACAACCCAAGCAGGTATAACCGATTGTTGGTTTCAATTCATGGAGTTTGTTTCTCTTTCTCACTTGAGGTCCCAAAATCTTTTGTACTGCAGGTCCCTTTTGAGTATAGCTTTGATATATAGTGGGTTTGAAGTCAATGTACGGGAATAGCAGTGGAGATAGGGGCTTTGAGAGCTGCTTTTGCTGCAGCATCGGTCTTCCTTAGTGTTACCCGCTGCGCCGACGCGACCCGGCAACAGGCAGAGGATGATGTCATATTGGCCAGTAGAAAGGTCGTAGTACAGCCCTAATATGTCCAGGATGATTGGGTGTGACTTGGAAGTCACACTTAGAAGTGTTGGAGGTGATGGATAATGAATCTGTAAACACGCATTGTGCTTTGGACCTATTCGGTTGTTGCACGTAGTGTCAAAGCTGTAGAAGATAGCTTGGCTTCCAGCAGTGAAAATGGAACTGCTTAAGTCGGGGATCCTAGGAGGAGACAAACTCTTGGTCTAACTGACTGTGCAGCGCTGGCAACTTGGCCATCGTCCTTGGATCCGTCTGCTGTAAAATGGATCTGTGAGTGTTATACTCTAGAACGTAACTGGTTGTGCATTAGTTCTCCTACAGTAGGAGCTTAGTTACAGAGTTCTCCTCTACAGTAGAGCTTAGTTACCAGCGTTCTCCTACAGTAGAGCTTTAGTTTTCATGTTGCTCTCCTAGAGTAGAGCTTAGTTACAAGAGTTCTCCTACACAGTAGAGCTAGTTACCAGCATTCTCCTAGAGTAGAGCTTTTAGTTACAAGCTGCCCTCCCACAGTAGAGCTTAAGCTACAAGAGTTCTCCTACACAGTAGAGCTAGTTATAAGAGTTCTCCTACAGTAGAGCTTGGTGGAAATGGCTCTTCTACAGTATTACCAAAACAAGTTCTGAAAGTAGAGCCACTGAAACAGTTTGCCCGCAGTAGAGCTAGTTCAAACAGTTCTCCTACAGTAGAGCTGAAGTTAAAGCAGTTCTCCTACAGTAGAGCCAGTTAAAAACCGCCTCCCACAGTGGGAGCCACGAAACGGCTAGTCTACAGCCAATGTGTCTCACCCATTTTCTCGCAACGCTTGAGTATTGGATGTGGAGGTCTTAGAAACAGGAACGTGGGAAGATCCGCGTTAGAATTGGTTCAGCAACCCATGCTTTTCGCAAGAGACGAACCCTACAGCCTAAAGGTGATCATAACGTACATTGCAAAGAGCCTGCATTCCGAGGTAGGATTGATTGAGTGAGTGGAGTTAATATTTAACGTAACATCGGCAAATATTTCAGCCATACCGTGACGAGAACATTTGATATTGAAATGAAAATATATGTATATTATAAAAACCCTGCCGACGAAGGACAGTAAAACAACCAGAATAATACAGATATGTATGTAAAACTAGTAATTAAATTCCAAAACGTCGAACTTGACACCGATAAACGATTACACATTAACTTGATGGATCATAGGGACTTTCCGAGGTAGTAGGCGCGCAGGTGGGGGTAAAACTAAACTACCTTACCCAATTTACGTAAGTGCTCTTCTGCTCGCTCTGTCACCGCTAACGATCTCGTGGTAGAAATACATCGCAAAATAAATTGAGTGTTATTGCTTAGTTCTGTTACTCAAATAGAAAATCAGGTAGTGGTATTGTTGCATGCAAACTTTTACGTCACCCATCCTCCCATACCTTCTCACAGGGATTAAGAATTATATTTAAAACCGAGCTATTGATGTGCACATTTTGCAACTCACTTCCTAGTCAACTGCGCTTATTGCTCGGTCGTGACATTTCCAAGTGCTGTGGATTTGAACTCCACCTATCCTAACTCGGCCTCACCGGCACCAATGAGGTTAATTCCACACCCTGCTACACTGACCATCTAAGGATGTCATCTGTGGGATGACTCCACGCCCTGCTAAACTGACAAGGAAAGGATGTCATCTGTGGGATGACTCCACGCCCTGCTACAGTGACAAGGTAAGGATGTCATCTGTGGGATGACTCCACACCCTGCTAACTGACAAGGTAAGGATGTCATCTGTGGGATGACTCCACGCTCTGCTACACTGACAAGGTAAGGATGTCATCTGTGGGATGACTCCACGCCCTGCTACACTGACAAGGTAAGGATGCCATCTATGGGATGACTCACACCCTGCTACACTGACAAGGTAAGGGATGCCATCTGTGGGATGACTCCACACCCTACTACACTGACAAGGTAAGGATGCCATCTGTGGGATGACTCCACGCCCTGCTACACTGACAAGGTAAGTGATGCCATCTGTGGGATGACCCCACGCCTTGCCACACCTATAGATGGTCAGGATGCCATCTGTGGGATGACTCCACACCCTACTACACTGACAAGGTATGGGATGCCATCTGTGGGATGACACCACGCCCTGCTACACTGACACAAGGTAAGGATGCCATCTGTGGAGACCCACGCCCTGCTACACCGGGACAAAGGTATGATGCCATCTCAAAAGACCCGCACCTACACCGACAAGGCGGCATTGATGTCGTCTGGTGGGTGACTCACCCCCGCTACACTGGACAAGGTAAGATAATATCATTCGCCGGATTTGACCTGCTTCGCCCTGCTACACTGACACAAGGTACGGATGTCATCTGTGGGTGACTCCACAACCCGCCGCACCGGACAAGTGGCGATACTCCACCTCGCCGGATGACTCCAGCGCCCTGCCACCGCATTGCAAGATTTATCTCGCCGGATTTACCCACACCCCGTTGGCGACTGATGGGTAAAGGATATCATCTGGTGATGACTCCATGCCCTGCCGTACACTCCATGTATGCATTTTGTCATCTATCGATGACTCCACGCACTGCTGGCTATTGACCAGATTAAAGGTAAGGATGTCATCTGTCGGATGACTCCATCGCCGTACCAGCGACAAGGGCGGATGTCATCTGTAAGATGACCTACGCCCTGCTACACTGACAAGATAAGGATGCCATCTGTCGGATGACTCCATGCACTGCTACAGTGAAGTGTACGTCATCCGTGATGACTCCACACCCGCGAACGATTAAAACAGTCCTCCTACAGTAGAGCTAGTTGAAACAGTTGTCTACAGTCACAATGTGTCGCATCCATTCTTTCACAACGTCTGGATTACTAAGGTGAGTTATTAGAAACAGGACACGTGAAGATCCGGAATAGAACTGGACTTCAGCAACCAATATTGGCGTAAGAGGCGACCAACATGATCGGTTGGTCAGGCTCACTGACTTGGTTGACACATGTCATCGTATCCCGTTGTGTAGATCGATGTTCATGTTGTTGATTACTGGGTTCTCTGGTCCAGACTCGATGATTAAAAGACCGCCGCCATATAGCTGGAATATTGCTGTTTTGCGGTGTTAAACAAACATACCCAACCAAACCAAACCAATATAAGAAACTGGTTACAGGTACGCTCCAGACTCCGGACTATAATAATATTTAACAATTACAACGCACGACACAAGAAATGGGCTTGAACATTATATTTACTTTTAATGTGTGGACATTTGTTTTTGAAAATACTAGTAATAAGGTGACATTTTTTCAGTTCCTATTTTCTATTAAAAGGGAAGAATATTCTAATGTTTGCTCCACATTGATTCTAATCAACACCACATGCTCTAAGTCAATTATTTGTGTTTAAAAAGAAACCATTTGTTTAGAATTCATTTATAAACTCTTATGTAAGACTTATTTATCTGTTTTGCATAAGAATAGTGAGAACTATTTAAGGTTGGGATACTAGTTTTAAATACGTCATGTAATAGTCTTGCTATAGTATCTGAAGAACTCTACAGCTTAAAGGTGATCATTACGTACAAAGAGAGTGCGGTAAGGATGTCATCTGTGCGATGACTCCATGCCCAGCTACACTGACAAGGTAAGGATGTCATTTGTGGGCTAGGTCATGCCCTGCAATACTGACAGGGTAAGGATATCATCTGTGGGCTAGCTCATGCCCTACTACACTGACAAGGTAAGGATGTCATCTGTGGGCTAGCTCATGCCCTGCTACACTGACAAGGTAAGGATGTCATCTGTGGGCTAGCCCATGCCCTACTACACTGACAAGGTAAGGATGTCATCTGTGGGCTAGCCCATGCCCTACTACACTGACAAGGTAAGGATGTCATCTGTGGGGTAGCTCATGCCCTGCTACACTGACAAGGTAAGGATGTCATCTGTGGGCTAGCTCATGCCCTGCTACACTGACAAGGTAAGGATGTCATCTGTGATGTGACCCCATGCCCTGCTACACTGACAAGAAAAGGATGTCATCTGTGGTGTGATCCGATGCCCTGCTACACTGACAAGGTAAGGATGTCATCTGTGTTATAGCCCATGCCCTGCTACACTGACAAGGTAAGGATGTCATCTGTGGGCTAGCTCATGCCCTGCTACACTGACAAGAAAAGGATGTCATCTGTGATGTGATCCCATGCCTTGGTACACTGACATGATAAGGATGTCATCTGTCTGATGACTCCATGCCCTACTACACTGACAAGGTAAGGATGTCATCTGTGGTCTAGCTCATGCCCTGCTACACTGACAAGGTAAGGATGTCATCTGTGGGGTAGCCCATGCCCTGCTACACTGACAAGATAAGGATGTCATCTGTGGTGTGATCCCATGCACTACTACACTGACAAGGTAAAGATGCCATCTGTGTTATAGCCCATGCCCTGCTACACTGACAAGGTAAGGATGTCATCTGTGATGTGACCCCATGCCCTGCTACACTGACATGGTAAGGATGTCATCTGTGGGCTAGCTCATGCCCTGCTACACTGACAAGGTAAGGATGTCATCTGTGGGCTAGCTCATGCCCTGCTACACTGACAAGGTAAGGATGTCATCTGTGGGCTAGCCCATGCCCTGCTACACTGACAAGGTAAGGATGTCATCTGTGGGCTAGCTCATGCCCTGCTACACTGACAAGGTAAGGATGTCATTTGTGGGTTACCTCATGCCCTGCTACACTGACAAGGTAAGGATGTCATCTGTGGGCTAGCTCATGCCCTGCTACACTGACAAGGTAAGGATGTCATCTGTGGGCTAGCTCATGCCCTACTACACTGACAAGGTAAGGATGTCATCTGTGGGCTAGCTCATGCCCTGCTACACTGACAAGGTAAGGATGTCATCTGTGATGTGACCCCATGCCCTGCTACACTGACAAGGTAAGGATGTCATCTGTGGGATAGCCCATGCCCTGCTACACTGACAAGGTAAGGATGTCATCTGTGGGCTAGCTCATGCCCTGCTACACTGAAAGGTAAGGATGTCATCTGTGTAGTGTGACTCCATGTCCTGTTACAAGCTACACTGACAAGGTAAGGATGTCATCTGTGGGCTAGCTCATGCCCTGCTACACTGACAAGGTAAGGATGTCATCTGATGGCTAGCCCATGCCCTACTACACTGACAAGGTAAGGATGTCATCTGTGGACTAGCTCATGCCCTGCTACACTGACAAGGAAAGGATGTCATCTGAAGTGTGACCCCATGCCCTGCTACACTGACAAGGTAAGGATGTCATCTGTGGTGTGATCCCATGCCCTGCTACACTGACAAGGTAAAGATGTCATCTATGTTATAGCCCATGCCCTGCTACACTGACAAGGTAAGGATGTCATCTGTGGTATGACCCCATGCCCTGCTACACTGACAAGGTAAGGATGTCATCTGTGGGCTAGCTCATGCCCTGCTACACTGACAAGGTAAGGATGTCATCTGTGGGCTAGCCCATGCCCTGCTACACTGACAAGGTAAGGATGTCATCTGTTGGCTAGCTCATGCCCTGCTACACTGACAAGGTAAGGATGTCATCTGTGGGCTAGCTCATGCCCTGCTACACTGACAAGGTAAGGATGTCATCTGTGGGCTAGCTCATGCCCTGCTACACTGACAAGGTAAGGATGTCATCTGTGGGCTAGCTCATGCCCTGCTACACTGACAAGGTAAGGATGTCATCTGTGGGCTGACCCCATGACCTGCTACACTGACAAGGTAAGGATGTCATCTGTCTGATAGCTCATGCACCCTGCTACACTGACAAGGTAAAGGATGTCATCTGTGGAATAGCCCATGCCCTGCTACACTGACAAGGTAAGGATGTCATCTGTGGGCTAGCTCATGCCCTGCTACACTGACAAGGTAAGGATGTCATCTGTGGTACACTGACACCATGCCCTGCTACACTGACAAGGTAAGGATGTCATCTGTGGTGTGACCCCATGCCCTGCTACACTGACAAGGTAAGGATGTCATCTGTGGGATGACTCCATGCCCTGCTACACTGACAAGGTAAGGATGTCATCTGTGGTGTGACCCCATGCCCTGCTACACTGACAAGGTAAGGATGTCATCTGTCTGATGCCTCATGCCCTGCTACCCTGACAAGGTAAGGATGTCATCTGTGGTGTGACCCCATGCCCTGCTACACTGACAAGGTAAGGATGTCATCTGTGGGATAGCCCATGCCCTGCTACACTGACAAGGTAAGGATGTCATCTGTGGTGTGACACCATGCCCTGCTACACTGACAAGGTAAGGATGTCATCTGTGGTGTGACCCCATGCCCTGCTACACTGACAAGGTAAGGATGTCATCTGTGGGATGACCCATGCCCTGCTACACTGATGTCAAGGTAAGGATGTCATCTATGGTGTGACCCCATGCCCTGCTACACTGACAAGGTAAGGATGTCATCTGTCTGATGACTCCATGCCCTGCTACACTGACAAGGTAAGGATGTCATCTGTGGGATGACTCCATGCCCTGCTACACTGACAAGGTAAGGATGTCATCTGTGGGTAGTCACCCATGCCATGCCTGCTACACTGACAAGGTAAGGATGTCATCTGTCTGATGACTCGATGCCCTGCTACACTGACAAGGTAAGGATGTCATCTGTGGGAAGACTCCATGCCCTGCTACACTGACAAGGTAAGGATGTCATCTGTGGAATGATTCCATGCCCTGCTACACTGACAAGGTAAGGATGTCATCTGTGGGATAGCCCATGCCCTGCTACACTGACAAGATAAGGATGTCATCTGTGGGATGATTCCCATGCCCAGCTACATTGACAAGGTAAGGATGTCATCTGTGTTATAGCTCATGCCCTGCTACACTGACAAGGTAAGGATGTCATCTGTGGGATGGTTCCATGCCCTGCTACACTGACAAGGTAAGGATGTCATCTGCGGGATAGCCCATGCCCTGCTACACTGACAAGGTAAGGATGTCATCTGTGATGTGACACCATGCCCTGCTACACTGACAAGGTAAGGATGTCATCTGTGGTGTGACTCCATGCCCTGCTACACTGACAAGGTAAGGATGTCATCTGTGGGATAGCCCATGCCCTGCTACACTGACAATGTAAGGATGTCATCTGTGGTGTGACACCATGCCCTGCTACACTGACAAGGTAAGGATGTCATCTGTGTGATGACGCCATGCCCTGCTACACTGACAAGGTAAGGATGTCATCTGTGAGATGACCGATGCCCTGCTACACTGACAAGGTAAGGATGTCATCTGTGGGATGACTCCATGTCTGGCTACACTGACAAGGTAAGGATGTCATCTGTTGGATGACACCATTATGACATGATGAATATCTTACACGTCCGACATTTTGTTTCTCAACGCATGATGAATGTGCCATTTTTCGTGTATTGGGACGCTCAGAAACTCAAAGAAGTGGACATAGAATCTTCATGAACTTAAACTTCAGTTGAAATGCCAACATCCCACAGCCTGCTACACTGACTGTAAGGGTGTCACGTACGTCTAGGTGCCACACTGGCTGTAAGTGTGTCACGTACATCAAGGTGCCACACTGACTGTAAGGGTGACACGTATGTCTAGATGCCACACTGACTGTAAGGGTGTCACGTACGTCTAGCTACCACACTGGCTGTAAGAGTGTCACGTACGTCTAGCTGCCACACTGGCTGTAAAGGGTGTCACATACGTTTAGCTGCCACACTGGCTGTAAGGGTGTTTTGTTTTTGTTAAGGGTGGGGTGCGAGTTGAGTTGAGTTGGGCTTTACGTCACATCGACATTATTGTGTGTGTGTGTGTGTGTGTGCGTGCGTGCGCGCGCGCGTGTGTGTGTGGATGACAGCTGTTCTCAGACACTTCAATTCGTAATATTGATTAATCACAGGTTTTGAGACACACTCGGTAACCACAACAAATACTGATTCCAGGCTCCCGAATAACGATTCTTACCTTACTTTCCGCTCGACAGATCTGTCTGCAGCCATTGTAATAATATGGTTTGTAATATTGTAACTGTAGTAACACAGGAAACAAGACGACAGATAACTCGGCAACTCGGTGAGTACAACTGTTGTTTCACTTACGATTTGACAGTTGACAATACACTTCCGAGAAGCAGAATAAGGGAGGTAACTCGGTTTCCCTAAAGCCCGGACTTGTCCATACACATTTTATTCATACGGCGAGAGAACTTGACCTGATTTAACTGAGCGGGAGAGGCAACTGGTTTTCAGTAACCCATATGCTTGTCGTAAGAGGCGACTAACGTGATCGGGTGGTCAGGCGCGCTGACTCGGTTGATTACGTCATTGTATCCCAGTGTATAATGTACAGAGAAATTTCACCTGAGAGACAAATTCAGCCTGATTAAAAGGTTGGAGGCGTTTGCGTCGCAGGTTATTAAGCACAAGCAGAGACCATTTAATATATAGGCTCTGGGCACAACACAGTAGAGTGCAGACTCGGTCGCGTTGTCATTATGCCGATAATTAAAACATTACTGACCCATTAAAGTCTAAACTGTGAATGAAGACCTAAAATAACACTATCTAAGCATTGACAGCGGAAAAAAGGCGTGTCTGCTGATGAGGTCACATTTCGAGTTGAAACGATCATTTTCCACGATCTTGCTTCGACACTCAGACGGGTGCCCTCGCCAACGCGCAGCTGCAATAAATAGAGAGGTGTCAAGCTATTACAGAAACATTTGTAAATGTAGACCCGTCTGCCAAATGGCAAAACCTGATCCACTTGCAAAATAATGAAAATGCGAGGGAAAACTTCCATTACTCTTGCGCCACGTGTTCTTCTTTCACTGTCCAGCAAGGACATGGAGTTGGTTTTGGATAGCGCCGTGAACTCACCCACATAATAAATACAGATAAGCAAGATGAATGATGTGTGCCTGTGATGCAACTGTAAATACTATTTTTGAATATTTGCTTCTATTTGTGCTCACATATATTTTTGAACTTCATGTGCATACGATGTGATAATAGAGCTTCCCAGTCATTGGCTATTGAATAGATTGGTTCATGCATTATGTTAAATTTGATATCACGTAGTGTACTGAATACTAGCATTTATCTCTTATGACTGACTGACTGAGTTTGGTTTTACGCCGCTTTTAGCAATATTCCAGCAATATAACGGCTGGGGACACCAGAAATGGGCTTCACACATTATCTCTTATGAAGGAGTTACGCTTGTTTTATTCATCTACAACTTATGTTTTTAAGCATAATGTTAAATTTGATATCACGTAGTGTACTGAATACTAGCATTTTTTCTTATGAAGGAGTTACGCTTGTTTTATTCACATAGACTTATGCTTTATATGTAGAGAGAGGCGGTTGGGTAGCCTAGGGTTAAAGTGTTCTCTCATCACGCCAAAGGCCCGGGTTCGATTCCCCACATGGGTACAATGTGTGAAGCCCATGTCTGGTGTCTCCCGCCGTGATGTTGCTGCAATATTGCTGAAGGCGGCGTTAAATCATACTCCCCTTTTATATAGAGAAGTTTTGTTTGGAGTAGCTAAACACAGGGAAAATTGAAAGATAATGATCAAATGACGCTTGGTGTATATTGGTCAAAGTTATTGACAGTGGTGTCAGGTGCAGCGCAATCACACATATCATGTTCGGCAGGAGAACACGTGACCAAAATGTCGGTAATGATGAACGTCTAAAGACGATTCTATGTATGAACACAGTATGAAAATACAAAGATATCCAGTCATCTCAAGAATACAAAGAGTGGTTCGTGTTGGGGGAACAGGACCCTGACATTGCAGGGATTGGGAAAGGCAGAGGTCTTGGGCCATTTGGCACATTAGAATACAAAATGGCCCATTAAAAGTTTGATGTTTACTATTGATACAAGGGCAGTGGCCCATTCTAAAATCAGAAAATAGCTAATAATCCTAAAATGGCCCATTGTCAAAGTTCTCTATCCCCATCCCTACATTGTTTTGTGTATTATGATTTTTCAAGGAATAGTATTCATTTCTCGAATGGGTTATGTTTTTTGAAATGATTATATCTTACATCCAATACCCTGGATGGTGATCTACCTTTGGTTGTTGGCGATCTATAGCCCATTTTTATACTGTATTGTCCTTATTTGAAGTCCAGTTTTAGAGATATGCTAGTTCTATTTTTAATACTATGATATTCTATTTGGTTTTACTGTCCTTCGTTGACAGTTTTTTTATAATTTACATGTATTATTGGTCAACTTGTTTTAGTCACGATATGGCTGAAATATTGCCGATGTGATTGTAAATTTTAACTCACTCACTCACATCCAATAATATTGTGAATAGTTCGCCCTCTCTTTCTCTGTCGACTAACGGGATCGGGTGGTCAGACTCGCTGACTTGATTGACACACGTGGTCGTAACCAAACTGCATAGATCGATGCTCATGGATTGATCACTGGATTGTCTGGTCCAGACTCGATTATGTACAGCTGGAATATTGCTGAAGCCGTTAAAAATCAAAACAACCAATCGCGTACAGTCAGACCTCGTTAATACGAACACTTTGGTATAACATTTGACAGTTGGCTTTGAAGTCACGTGTACACAGTTCGTCTAAATATGTTTTATTAACAGACAATTATGACGGAAAACAACAACATACAAGCAACAACAAAATCACCATCATCATCATCATCATCATCAACTACAACAAGAAACAATATATAGAATACATTATCAGTTCAACTAAAACCAAGTACAGTACAAGGATGGAAAGTAGGATGCTCTATGTTAAGATGGTACTAAGGTGTGTACTGCAAGATGTATCGGATTTACACGTACAGGTATTAACAGTAGGTGGAATAACATTTGAATCAAGGCAATAAATAGAAAACGCATGGAATAATTGAGTGAATGAGTTAAAATGTAGCGTCACATTTGAGCAATATCGCGAAGTACAGCATGACAACAGGATTGTCACAGAGTATACTAAAAACTTGTTTCTGGCCTTTATGAAATATTGTAGTGTTGCATTACTATTGCTGGACTATTGTTAAAAGGCGGCATAACAACTAACTCACTCATTACATTATTATTAATTAAAACATTATAAAACGACCTCTAGATCTATAGCTAGCAACCAAAGTTAGGCCACAATACTGGGGTCCGTTGAACTTACGATACTTCTGCTACCTAAATGGGCGGTAAGGTAGCCTAGTGCTTAGAGCCTTCGCTCGTCATGCCGAGAACCCCGGTTCGATTCCCCAGATGGGTACAATGTGTGGAGCCCATTTCTGGTGTCCCATGTTTTGATATTGCTGGAATATTGCTAAAAACGTCATGGCGTAAACTAAACTCACTCACTCTGCTACATACATAGTTCCCCAGCATTATTCAGGGTAGGTAATATTTACATTGTCTAAGAAATTCAACTACCGTAAAGATTCGGTAAAAAACAACAAGATACTGCTACAGATACAAAGCAGAAGCGTACATGATGATGTATTATGTGACAAGCTGTAGTGCTTACTTGTGCGAGTACGGTGAGGATGTTTATCTGTCTTAAGTGTTATCCAGTTATGGGGTTGGACGGTAAGTCGCGCAGACTGATTAGGAATGTGGCATTTATATAGGTAAATATGGTAAACATTTTAAAACTTCCAAAGCAGCTTGCAATTTCATGATAATTTGGGTAAATACGGTAAGCTTTATCAATGAAATGTGATTGTTATATGTGAACACTGAAAAAGAGGAAGAGATGATAGGCTGAGAGAAGTCTGATCGGATGATTATGGTAGGGAGCATTTGGTTAGGCGGGAAATGTAATTGATTCCTCTGATCATTCAGGATCATAACAGAATGGAGTACATTGTCACTGCACACAGAGCGAGATTTTGTATGCACTTTAGGTTTTGTCGTCTTTGTATACATAGATCATCTCACCCAAGTGTCTCCTGATATCAAATATATCAACACAAGTTGATTAAAGTTACAAATATCCGAGGCTTCCGTGTGCTGATATATTTGATATTAGAAGACACGAGGGTGACATTTTGTTTAGCGTCTAAAATCATTCTTCATCAGATATCGGTAAAAGAGTGAATTTATCTGAACACATTAAGCTTCTTGTGCAGTGCTCTCATGGAGGTCACAGCATTGTGACGTCATCAACTTTGTGATGTCATAGCATTGTCAGCTGTGTTCATAGTGATGTCAAAGCATTGTGAGGTCATTAACTGATGATGTAATAACAATGTAGATATCATTATACAATTATTGACTTCTAGTGAGGTTGATCCAATGATTTAGCAACCTTGGACATGTGATATTCACCTTGGCTTCGCCTCGGTCAATAATAATTGTAGATATCACTTGATCTCACACAAGCGATATCTACTGTGGGAGCCAGTTTTGGGGATAAATGCTATTTATTGATGGCAGCAGGTACTGTTTTATAAGGACGAGATGACACATGGGCTGTGAACAGTTGCCGTCCAAGTCTTGTCTTGAGAATGTCAGTTGACGTCTATACCAAGTTACTGCATGATGGACAGTGACATGAACAGAGACGTAGACGGAGGCGACGAGGAGGAGAAGAAGACGGCGACGTAGGCGGTGGCGTGGGCGGTGAAAGTGTACATAGTGTTTCTGAAGAGATGACATTGTGCTTCGATGGACATTAAAATGTGCAGCAACTTTTAGGCCAGTCCTGGTTGAGTCATGCCTATTCGCATACAAAAGCCCTCTGCTGGAAGAAGGCAGCATTTATTTTTGAAGCGAGGAAATCATTTTCGCCATAAGTTCTATCTTTGTATCTTTCCCAAGATTCACGAAGTCTTCTTTATCCTCCAGATAAAAGTAATACTGGTGAGATCTAAGCCGGTAGTGTTTCATCTTCCTTATTGTCAGATCCTTGAGTTTTGGCATACCGTATTTATCAGCCAAATACAAAGCATGTAAAAAGGTTTTTGTCGCACTTTGACAGAATATCAACAGAAACTCCTCACACCTCCGCTTTAGACCATCCATCTGATACTCGTCAGCTAGTTCCAGCATCTTGTCCACTGTTGCCTTGGTGACAGGCCGTAGTTCTGATGGGTAAATACACAGAAGCATGTCCATAATGTCAGCATACCTTTTTCCTGGGAGAGGGATTTCACGTTTCTGTTTTTCTTTAAAATCCCATTAAACATCTTGTCAAAACATCTGACGCTGCTGCAAGCACCGCTTTGTTGACGTGAAGACGTCTTCCTTCCACAACCAGAGCAACATCAGTCTTGCCAGACGGTTCGTCAAACACAGATGACCTGCAAAACAGAAAATCATAAAATGAGCCATTATATATATTTTTTCAAAGTATTTCACATAACTCCGCCATGTACATTTCCAAACTACCGTGTTGATCAAACATAACTTCTTCCTCTTTGTTGAATAATTAGCATAATGTCAACAATACTTTTGAGGTCAGTTTTGGGAAAATCACAAAGGTAAGTAATTAAATTGTGAAATTCAGGAAACCTAAACTCACTCACCCACTTACTCCGATGTAAGTATTCTTTCAGCTCTGTGTGAGAGCTAACGATCTCGTGGTGCAAATAGAATCGCAAAATATAATTAGAGTTCTTACTTTAGTTCAGTTGCTGTATGAAATATTGAGATATCAGGCAAATTAAGAATTATATTTGAATTCTAAAATGCTTCGCAGAAAGATCAAAGGCGCCACACTGTGCCATTCTCGTCTGCACCCTTTGTTATGAAACGTATCCATGGTAATCGACGTCACGATGCATGTCAGATGTCATCTGGAGTAGACTACTCCGTAGCACCCATTTCTTGGTTTTGCAGTTGCTACATTCGGCGGAAACATCACTGGTGGAAACATTACGTATAACTTATTTCCACGGAACAATTGTCTCAGCTCGACTGGGCATTAAACAGCGGCACGGTCATGTTCGCTAACTAAACCTATGTCAACAGTCCCACAATGCATCAGTGGAATGTCGGGTGACTTGTCAGCTTCATCTGGATGTACTGATCTAAACATACGCTGGTAGTAGAAACGCGACGTTCATATCGTCCCCCATATGGTTTACGTTAATCACAGATGTAATTAAAGTACTTCAGAGATATTTAACCCTAACGTAAATCGTCATCAAACTGTTTATCATTTGTTTTCCTGGTAACGTGCGTCGTAACGTAGGAAGCAGACATGTAAACAGAACAGCACGTTGGTTAGCCCTGAACGTGGATTGTTACTTTAGGTCACTGCCACCGTTTGTATGTTGCCCCTTGAAGAGCAACCTCCTCGTGGTGGGTGCTGGGTAACGCCAATGGCTCTTCGCCCCATGTGGACCCAGGGTCGAATAGGTCCACAGCACCCCGTTGCTGGTCGTAAGAGGCGACCAAATTGGGCAACCCATTTGCCGTGGGTTGCATCCCTGTGTCGGCAGAGGAAGGAGTCTGGTGGTTGAGGATGACGGAACCGGCAATAGTGTTCAATAATCCAACACACCACTTCGACCCTAACTTTGCCTAGACGGGTGGTAGAATAGGCCCGATTCTACCAATTGGCTGGTCACGCCTCTTGCCCTGTGCATGGAATGTCTATACAAAACGTGGTATTACATAACACTTTTGGCCATGTTCAAAATGTTAACTAATATTCTACGAAAACAAATTAGCCTCGCAGACCCATGCACAGAAGGCGGTGGCTCATGGGCCAATCTGGTGATGCTGACCTCCGATTTCTGTACGTCTCCAATTGATTGTCATGGACAGAACCATCCTGACCTTTAATCTGGTAGGCAGCTACAGCATTTCATGTCAAATTCGCTGGAGTATAACACCCCTTATCCCTGGTCTTTGCAGCTTGGAGATCCGCTGCAATATAAGATCGTCCTTGTTGACACTCCACGGTGGGTGGGGAGAGGGGATGCCGAACCACATTACTTACGACATGGCTTCCCAATACCCCGGTTCAAAACGAAGACACATGGATACTGACAACTCCTCGTCTGACGAGAGTACGCCCCTCCGACCTGACTACTGGCCACGCTTCCTGATTATTGAGGCTTGTGACAAGCAACCTTTGCAATTGAATCCTTTTGCAATCTCCAAAGGTATCGCTGGTATCTGCGGAGAGGTTGCCAATGTCACAAAGCTCCGATCTGGCTCTCTCCTGATAGAATGTACCCGGAAACAACAATCCTTGAATCTCCTCAAAATACAAGAATTTGTCAATATCAAGGTCGCTGTCTCAGCACACAAAACACTTAACTCGTGTAGAGGCATTGTACGGGACAGAGCTCGATGCCTGTCTGACATGACTGAAGAACAAATTGTCAAGGAACTCTCTCAGCAATCCGTCAAAGCCGTAAAACGATTCACCTTCAAAAAGGACGGTGTCGTACAACCAACGAACACCTATCTCTTCACGTTCGCGCGAGCAAACATTCCTGACTCGATTAGAGCTGGTTATTGTAGCATTGGTGTGGAGGTGTATGTCCCCAATCCAATTCTACCTCGGTGATACAACTGCCAAAAGTTTGGACATGGATCCAAGTCCTGTCGTTCCTCTGCTGTTTGTTATCGCTGTGGTGACAAGCATGAGGGCAACGACTGTACTAAGCTGGAAGTGAAGTGCACAAACTGCGGTGGTAACCACATGGCCTCTTCCAAGTTCTGTCCAGTGTGGCAACGCGAATCCGAGATACTAAACATCAAGCACAAAGAAAATATCTCCTTTCACGAAGCAAAGAAGAGGGTTGCAAGTTTAACTGCAGCCCCTTCAACCATCACCTACTCTTCTGCTGTCTCCCCGTCCTGCTATTACTACTGCAACTATCTCATGTCAGACCGACCTGACATGGATCATGTCTTCTCAGCCAACTGAACTCAACACAACTCAGCCTATCTCTGCCACTCCATCTCCAACGCCAAAAGTCAAAACCTCCTGAATCACAAACACCAGAACAAATGCCAAAACCAGAAACAGAAACTGCGCGCAGAAAAAGGCAAAAAAGAGGCTAGAGAAACTAAAACAACTTGAACAACTGCCAAACACAAAACCAAAGGCCACCTCTCCTTCAGAAGTCCCCATCGAGGTCCATAACTCCTTTGGCCCTCTGGATATGGAGGTAACTCCAACTCCACCTGACACCAATAGGAGTTCATCAAACACTTTCTCACGCTCACGTGACATGTCACCAGTGGAAGCACCATGACTCATTAAAACATGATGCAATGGAATTGCAGAGGACTTAAGAATAATTATAATGAATTACAGTTATTGATTCAAGACTTCAAACCATCCGCGTTTTGTCTCCAAGAAACCTACCTAAAAAGGACTGATAAATTTGACATCCGTCGGTACAGTTCCTACCACTCCTTTTCTCCTCCCGGTGTAAAAGCTACAGGAGGCACTTCTATCCTGGTGAGGCAGGGCATCCTTCATAGCCCTGTTCCACTTTAAAACCAACCTACAAACTGTTGCTGTCCGCATGACTCTGAACATAGGGTTTACACTATGTTCCCTCTATCTCCTCTCCACCTCAACTGTTCGCCTATCAGATCTTCAGAACTTATATGATCAACTCCCAAAGCCCTGCATAATCATGGGCGACTTTAACGGCCATAACCCCTATGGGGAGTACTGATACAAATAGTAAGGGAAAGGTACTTGAAGAGTTTCTCTCAAATAATGATGTATGCATCTTCAACGATGGATCAAACACCTACCTCCATCCTGCCACTGGCTCATACTCTGCTCTCGATCTATCACTTACAGTTCTAATCTGTTAAATGAGTTCTAATGGTCGGTCCATGAATACCTTTGTGGAAGCGACCACTTCCCAACAATTCTTACTCCTATCAACCCCACGGATGAACCACCATCAACAAGATGGAATTTTTACTAAGGCCAATTGGCCTTTATTCCAAACCCTATGTTCAGAAAAACTTAAGCCGGAAAACTTCAGGAATGCTCCTGACCCCATGGAACTATTTTCAGATGTCCTAAATGCCATCGGAGACAAAAGTATTCCTAAGTCCTCTGCAAACCCGCACATACGCAAACCATGGTTTGATACAAACTGCAAACAAGCTAGGAAAAATAGGAAGAAGGCGGAAAAATATTTCCGACAACATCCTACAGTGCATAACCTGAATGCTGTTAAAATGACAAATGCCAGGGCAAAACGTACCTTCAAACAAACTAAACGCCGGTCATGGAGGAAATATGTGTCAAAAATCAACTCCCGCACACCCATGTCCAAGGTGTGGAACATGATTCAAAAGATCAAGGGCAAAGGGTCAAAATCAGGAGTTCACCACCTGAAAGATGGTGACTCCTCCTAACAAATAAATCTGAAATTGCAAACAAACTTGGCGAAACTTTGGCAAACCACTCCTCCTCATCAAATTATAACCCCAGTTCCAGAAATACCAAACCCAACAAGAAAAAGAAACCAGGCTCACGACACTGCGGCAGGAGCTGATGAAATCCATTATCAGCTTCTGAAACACCTCCCTGACACAGGCTTGGAAACACTCCTAAATATATTT
This sequence comes from Haliotis rubra, assembly GCF_003918875.1. Classification (NCBI taxonomy): domain Eukaryota; kingdom Metazoa; phylum Mollusca; class Gastropoda; order Lepetellida; family Haliotidae; genus Haliotis; species Haliotis rubra. Next base: position 44,307 of record NW_025766231.1, read on the forward strand.
GATGACATCTGGACATCCGGACACTTTCCCCTTCGTGGCACAATGCCATTATCATCCCTATACCAAAACCCGGCCGCGATCATACTGATCCCTCAAACTACCGTCCTATATCACTCCAATGACCTCCAATGTGGTTTCCGAAAAAATGAAGTACCATTGACCATCTGGTGCATCTGGAATGATTCATCAAAACTCCATTGTCAACAAACAACATACAGTATCTATCTTTTCGACTTAGAAAAAGCATATGATACAACATGGAAACATGGTATCCTAAAAAGATTTACACGAGTTTAGATTGAGGGAAGACTACCTCAATTCATATCTCAGTTTTTTTAAATAACAGACAATTTCAAGTTCGGGTGGGTTCCACACTGTCTGACTATTTCCACCAAGATCAGGGCGTCCCCAAGGCAGCATCCTGTCTGTTACACTTTTAGCATCAAAATTAACAGCCTCACTAACGTTCTGAACAGTTGCGTTGATGGGTCCCTTTTTCGTGGATGACTTCAACATTTCATGTCGTGGTAGGAACATGCACGCAATAGAAAGGCAGCTACAACTCTGCCTTAACAAAATCAAAAGGGCCAATGAAAATGGTTTTAAGTTTTTCAAAATCCAAAACAAATTGTATTCACTTTTGTCATAAATACAAACCACACAAGGATCCAGACCTAACTTTAGATGGTACTCCCATCAAGGTAGTAGAAGAGGCCAAATTCCTTGGACTCATATTCGACCGCCACCTGACATTCTTACCACACATAAAATATTTGAAAACAAAGTGCTTGAAGGCTCTAGACTTGCTAAACGTGGTCTCAAATACAGAGTGGGGAGGGGATCAGACCACCCTCCTTCACTTGTACAGATCATTAGTTCGCAGTAAACTAGATTATGGCTCCATTGTCTACGGTGGAGCCTGCAAAAGCAATTTAGAAAAATTAGACTCTATCCACCACCAAGGGCTGAGGCTCTGCCTGGGAGCTTTTAGGACCTCTCCGGTAGACAGTCTATATGCGGAGGCCAATGAACCTTCCCTTGAACAACGCCGCATTAAACTCTCACTGCAGTATATCATTAAATTACGTTCAAATGAGTCCAATCCAGCATACAATTGTGTTTTCAACCCGCTCTATGAAAACTTATTTCCTAAACTGCCAAGCCTGGTTCCACCACTTGGAATCGGGATCAAACCACACATACCTGCAGCTAAAATTGATCTCAACATCATTGCACCATACCGACTTCTGTCCTCACCACCATGGCAAATGGTGAAACCACAGGTCGATCTCACCCTCAAAACTCAAAAGTCTGAAACAAATCCCTTGGTGTTCCAACAGGAATACAACCAGTTACGTTCGAAGTATAACACTCCACAGATCCATTTTCACAGACGGATCCAAGGAAGATGGCCAAGTTGCCAGCGCTACAGTCATTGGAACCAAGACTGTCTCCTCTAGGATCCCCGACAACAGTTCCATTTTCACTGCTGAAGCCAAAGCTATCTTCTCAGCTTTGACCTACATTAAAACAGCAAAATCAGTCCAAAAAACTTCATCGTTTTACAGATTCATTATCCTGCCTTCAAGCACTAAACGTGACTTCAAGTCACCCAATCATCCTGGACATATTAGAACTGTACAACGACCTTTCTACTGGCCAATATGACATCATCCTCTGCTGGTTGCCGGGTCACGTTGGCATAGCAGGTAACACTAAGGCCGATGCTGCAGCAAAAGCAGCTCTCGAAAAGCCCTATCTCCACTGCTAATACCGTACAGTGATTTCAAACCCACTATCAGAAGCTATACTCGGGACCAGATGCAAAAGGTGGGACACTCAAGTAGGAAGAAACAAACTCCATGAATTGAAGCCAACAATCGGTTATACCTACTTGGGTTGCCAGTCAAGACGTGATGAAGTAATTTTACGACGATGTCGTATTGGCGACAGTCGGTTTACACATGACTATCTGCTAAAACGGATGGGGATGGACTCCCCATATATCTCTCCTGCGATGAGGCTTTCACCGTCAAGCATATTCTGCTTGACTGTGTGTACTTTTACATCTGCAAAGGGACTCGCATTATCACGCAACCAATCTGAAAGATCTGTTCTCCAGCGGGTGCGCTCATCTGATACTAAACTACCTGAGGGAAGTTGATCTATATCATAAAGTGTAACTGTGTAATGTGACTAACGAATTTACCTGCTTTTCAATTTAGTGCTATGACATTCTCTGTTCTAAAATGACAATGTAATGAATGTATGTCTTTAACTGACTGACTGAGTTTAGTTTTATGCCGCTTTTAGCAATATTCCAGCAATATCACGGCGGGGACACCAGAAATTGGCTTCACACATTGTGCCCATGTGGGGAATCGAACCCGGGTCTTCAACGTGACGAGCCAACGCTTTAACTACTTGGCTACCCCAACGCCCTGTATGTCTTTGAAACAAAACCACTTTGTACTTACAATGTATATTAATGCAGACTTGTCCTCGTCACTATATGGCTGGAATAATGCCGATGTGACGTAAAGCCCAACTCAACTCAACTCAACTGTATGTTTTCTGCCTCGAATTAAGCGTCGGTAAGTATTAAATTTGTATATTAGAAAAGAAAAGAAATCAAAATGCTGTTCGCTCTACCCCATGTATAGTGTATTCTAATTCAACTTAGTTTGTAACACGAGTTCTGATTGGTCAGTGCTGCGGAATTTCCGACCGTATAATCAGCATATTACGGTCGCAATTTGAAAACCGACTCACCAAAACCTTTAAATGTATCCCTACATTTTGGGGTAACGCTGCTTTGCAGGACATTGTCATTTGCAGAAGCCATTGGTTTAATTAACTGCCCTATCCAGCTAAAATGGGTGGAATTTGTGTTAAAAACGACAAAATAGTATCATAAATTTAATTTGAAGTTCAAACAACTTACTCGCAATGGGCGTTAGATCATGAAACAAGATTATGACGTCATTATGGAGCGTGACGTCACCTGCTGTGACGTCATTTGACAACAGAACTGATAATGGCCCGTAGTTAAGGAATCAGCGGGCGCTCGTTTCTGTAACTAGAGGGCGGTTTTATCATAATTCCTTCCATTTTATCTATAATACTATGATCTATTCATCATTGTCAGATTTAGTCTGTGTGCACATAATAAACGTGTGTAGTTTAAAAGGGAACTACTTTTTCTGGCGATGGTGTAAGTTAAAGGGGTGATATGATTAACCTTTGACCTAGAGGAACTTTAACCTGGTTTAAATAATGAATTTCCTTCACGAAAAACAGCGTAAAAAACGAAAGAGTTGAATCCCCGGATATAACGTTAAATTTGCGGCTATATAACCACCGGTATACGTCCCAAATTCGTCAAACACAGTACAGTTATCCCCTAAATAAAGAACCATTTACCCTGAACAAGCGTCTGACTACTTTAACGTGTTAATAGTTAAGGGCAAAAGTGTACTTTATTACACTTAATATGGGGGTAGGACGAACTGTATTTATTCACGTTGTTGACATGTTTTTTTCATCGTGTTTACATTTCATGAAAACTTGCAGTTGCAGATCCGCATTTAATATGTCCTAATTGTACTCCTCCATTCCATTATTAGGCTTGCCAAGGACAGGTCTAGACGACTTTCACAAGTCATGTCTAACCCAAATGATTGCGTTGATAACCGTTTGTTGTTGTCTACTGACATTCACCATTCCAGTGGTTTACCGTCTGCGTCTGCGGAGCATGTTGCTGTGACTGATGGCAGCTCTGGCTCCAAGAAGAGGTTGTCTACATCAACTATAACCTCATCGCAGTCGAAGAAGACGTCGTCTTCTCAGAAAAGAAGTTGTCTACTAACAAGACTCTGGCGAAGTCTTCACATGGGGCAGCGCTTAAGACGAGGTCTTTTTGCTACAGAGATCATCCCAGCAGATGAAGTAGACGTTTATGATGAGCCACCCATCCTCATCCCTGAAGAGCTAAGGTAGAAGAGAGTCTTCATCTACAGTAACATCAGCAGTCATCTCAACGCAGTCAGAAGTTTTATCAATGCAGACATCAGATAGAGATGGCAGTTCGTCACAAGTGCAGCAGTCCTTGGGAGAAGCCTCGGTACTCTCAGATGCGTCATCCGCAGTGCAGCAGCAGCAGTCGTCATCGCAGAGCTTCAACCCCAGGGTCTTCATGCAGCAGTGTACACAGCAGATGTTGGACCTGATGGAACGGAGGTTCGCGCCTGAGAAACAGCGACAGAGGCCCCATCTACATCGAGCCTGCGTGAAGGACAAGCAGCCTGCAGATCACACCCCACAGAAGATAGCAGCCTGCGCGAAGGATCACACACTCTATGACTTACCATGACACCTTCACCGGAGGAGACTTCGCGAATAAGCCAGAACCAGATGTTGACCCGGAGCATCGCCGATCATCCTCCTCCAATATGGACAGCCATCAGGAGCCTTTGCAAAGGCACCATAGAAGAGAATCTACACCTTCGCGAAGGCACAGAGATACATCTCAAGACTCCAAGGAAGAAACTTTTCCGAATTCATCGCCTTCACACAGGTCTCCAAACAGGTCTCCATGAAGTTCTCCACGAAGGTGTCCACGCGCAGGTCTCCACGTTGTCCACGCAATCTCCACACAGATCTCCATGCAGGGAAGAGACAGAATGGCAACCATCTCCAGAACTAGAAGCCTCTAAATCTGAAGATGATGGGGAAATCATATTTTCCGATACAGAGATTAAATCTTGGATGGCAAATGGACTAGAACTTGCATCACCTTCTAAAGAGGATAATGAAGCATTTACGTACAGGATGTCTAACGAGGACTTCGATACACTTACTCTTCCACCCATCGATCCTGTCGCAGATGTACCAGGAAAACCTCAGCACAGCCTTCAGGAAGACAACGAAGTTCCAGAGTCAGAGCGTCTCACCATTCAACGCCAAGACATTTTCTCTTCACCACATGGAACGCTTCACGAAAGCCAGGACTTACAAAGTGGAAGATAAGAAGTTGGCACAACTAGACACAACAACCAGACATACCTTCTTTGGCTTAGCCAGATCAAGAGCCATCAACGAAACTCTCATCGCGAAGTTTAGGAACTCGACCTCGGAAGAAGATAGAATGATCTACTCGGCATTACTAACCCAGAAGAAAGATCATCAGTTCATGTCTGAACATCTGGCAGGACTGACACTATCAAGAAGACAAGGATTGCATCTACATCAAGAAATAAAACAGGAGTTCGTCACGGTTTTACTCCCCAATCTTCTTAGTACCAAAGAAAAAATTTCAGGGAAAAGTTCCGACTTATATACAACATGAGGAAATTCAACCAAGATTATCTACGCAGCCCCGCAAAGTTCAGAATGATACATCTGCCTCAACTGCGACAACTCGTACGTCCATTAGACTACCTCGCCAGCATAGATCTACAGGATGCGTATCTTCACATCCCGATACATCCGGACTCAAGGAAATACCTACGATTCCTCTTCAACGGACGTCACTTCCAATGGAAGGTTCTACCATTTGGAATATCGTCGGCCCCCTGGTTGTTTACTCGAGTGACAAAGCCAATCATCACTTATCTACATCATCGAGGTCTACGCAGTGCGTTTTACCTGGATTACCAGGAGCTCATCAAGATCCCAGTCAACTCAGACTGCAACTAGACTTCACAATCAGGCTACTCACACAACTAGGATGGCTAGTAAATCTCCTCAAATCGGAACTAGAACCCACACAGGATCTGCAATTCCTAGGAATACGGTTCATCACATCGCAGAATCGCATAGTCATCCCAGAGGAGCGTTGGGTCAAGATACAACAAATGATATCTCAAGCACTACTCTCTCCGTTACCACTACGAAGTTGGCAGAGCCTACTTGGTCTTCTCACGTCAGCACAAGACATGACACGCAGAGGAAGACTACAACTGCGCCCACTACAAGTGTTCGTGAACGCTCATCTAGACAATCTGGACTCCTTCGGACTACCGGACGGACTGAAACCATATCTCCTATGGTGGACTCGGAAGTCGAATGTTTGCGGAGGAACCTACTTATCAGAGCCGGAGTACAACACTCATCTCTACGTAGATGCATCACTTCAAGGATGGGGTGCCCACCTAGACAACGAAGTGGCAGCAGGGAAATGGTCGAATCAGGAGCAAAGTTTGCACATCAACATGCTCGAGATGAAAGCAGTAATAAACGCCTTACTACACTGGTCCAGCATACTAAGGAACGCACAACTGATGATCCATACGGACAACTCCACAGTGGCGTTCTACGTCAACAAACAAGGATCAACAAGGTCAAGGAATCTTCTAGATCTCAGCTTTCATCTATTCAGCATAATAGACAATTTGAACATCGACTTAAACGCATATGCGTTTCCACCTCCAGCTCTAATACCGCAGGTATTACAGAAAATCAAGCAGACGAAGAACCTGCAACTGATTTTGGTCGCGCCCTACTGGCCAGCGAGGGTGTGGTTTCCCATCCTCATACAAGAACTCGGAAATCCAACCCTACAACTTCCAGAGTGGCCGAACCTACTAATTCATCCGCACACCAAGCAAGTACACGGCAATCCAACAGTATTCCAACTACACGCATGGAACGTATTAAAACTTGCTTGAAGAAAAGAGGATACTCCGCCAGAGCAGCGAACGCAGTCACATTAGCTCTACGTAGATCAACCCGCAGCTTGTACGACGACAAGTGGCAGAGTTTTGAGAAATACGCTTTAAGGAAGGGCTTCACGGCAATGGAAGCAACACATCCTCAAGTGGCGGAATACCTTTGTCATCTAAGACAAACAAGGCGGTTAAAAGGTTCAACACTCTCTACATACCTAGCGGCCCTCAGTACAGTTATCACCATGAAGACGGGTGTGAAACTGACTAAAGTACCAGAGATACTAGCTCTACTACGCTCCTTTAAGTTGGAAGACCAACAAAAGAAATTCAAAGCGCCTGCTTGGGATCTCAACTTAGTCTTACAGCATCTCACCAGTGATGCTTACGAACCACTAGGAAGGACATCCTATGAGTTTCTAACACTAACATGCTCTGGACTTTGAACGAATACGATTTGATGCACATCGCAATATCATACATCTGGGATTGAGATGGGATTTCATAGCAAAGAACCAATTGCCCGGTCAGCCAGACAGGCAATTCCACATCCCAGCACTTTCGTCAGTCCTTGGACCACAGGATACCCAGGATCTATCCTTATGCCCAGTCAGAGCATTACAAATTTACCTACAAAGGTCTAAGATGAGGAGACGAAAATTCAAGCGCCTTTTCATCCCTTTATCTACGGAGACACCTACAGAAATCTCACGTACAACAATATCAATATGGATGAGAGCCTATAAAGCAGCAGGACTTGAGCCACCACGAGCCTCCAATCCTCATGAAGTCAGAGCACTGGCGTCGACACTTGCTCTACATGGAAACTGCTCCATCTCGACAATAATGGAGGGCTGCTATTGGAAGTCGGAGACAGTGTTTGCCAACCACTACCTCAGAGACATTGCTACCGAGGATGTCTCCGGTATCCACCAGTTTGGGCCTCTTGTTGTAGCACAACAATTGACGGTTCCTCAAAGACGCTGAGATGAATCTCACCCTTTATCACATGACTTGTAAAAGCCGACACTCGGAAGAGTTGGAGCTTAGAGTCTGTGCGCACGTCTAAGATAGGCTAGCATGAATGACAGACCCTATACTTGTAAGGACTTACTCGTATATGAAGAAGGGTCACTTCTCCATTTGATGCGGAAATCAAGTCATGGAGTCGTATAAATCCACTTTTACTGTCAGGAGAAGCGGTTCCGGAAAATCTGACAAGTTGTGGTCCCCCCAAACTCATCAGAGGAAGCTGGAAGGAAGGATCAGCATAGTACTATAAGAAGTTCCCTCAAGGGGTATGCAGGACGTAAATCAGCATGGAATCCAGAGTAGCTTGACCCACCACCGTTTCCGTTGGATTCTACAAGCAATTAAGCATGAGTCAGGATAAGGAAAAATATGTATTTGTTTTATTAAAATTGATATTTTATACTTATCCTGACTCATGAGGTAAGCCCTCCCAACCTCCCCTCATGGCACTCTGGATTCCCTGTAATCCAGGTGTCGGGCTATATTCAGGAGAGAGTGAGGGGCATGTCGGATCATGTGACACATTTTTCCCACCAAAAGAGTCAAAGGGAGATAACACTGGGTGAGTGATTTTACGTCCGCTTTTTAAAGGGAGCTTCAAAGGGGATCAAGTGTTCCACTATTATTCGCAAGAAGAAAGAGACAAGCAATTAAGCATGAGTCAGGATAAGTATAAAATATCAATTTTAATAAAAAGATTTACATACTTCAACTTCAACTTGACAAACTTCATGGACATTGACAAACTGCCATGTGCACCCTGCCATGTGCTCTGTCATATGTGATATGAGAAATAACCAGGGTTCCTAGAACTAAGAGCAAGGGCTAAAATACAATCCACCCTGAATTACCTACCTTAATAATGGAATACTTAAAATTAATGAAATGATAGGAAATTATCTCCCTTTAACTAATAACTTTTAAAGAACAAATGCACAAACCTATTCAAGCTTAAAATAAAATCGAAAATGTCAATATCTTAAGATGAAATATGAATAAATATTCTTATATGAGCTTATACTTAGAAAAATAATGTAAAAAAATTACTGGAAAAACTAACTTACTGATGAACTTGAAGACTTAATTAAGATACAACTAAATGAAAATAGAAAAAAAATCCCGCTATGGCCATTACACCCTGCTACACTGACAAGGTAAGGATGTCATCTGTGGGATGACTCCACGCCCTGCTACACTGACAAGGTAAGGATGTCATCTGTGGGATGACTCCACGCCCTGCTACACTGACAAGGTAAGGATGTCATCTGTGGGATGACTCCACGCCCTGCTACACTGACAAGGTAAGGATGCCATCTGTGGGATGACCCCACGCCCTGCTACACTGACAAGGTAAGGATGTCATCTGTGGGATGACTCCACGCCCTGCTACACTGACAAGGTAAGGATGTCATCTGTGGGGTGACTCCACGCCCTGCTACACTGACAAGGTAAGGATGTCATCTGTGGGATGACTCCACGCCCTGCTACACTGACAAGGTAAGGATGTCATCTGTGGGATGACTCCGCGCCCTGCTACACTGACAAGGTAAGGATGTCATCTGTGGGATGGTAAGGATGCCCTGCTACACTGACAAGGTAAGGATGTCATCTGTGGGATGACTCCATGCCCTGCTACACTGACAAGGTAAGGATGTCATCTGTGGGATGACTCCATGCCCTGCTACACTGACAAGGTAAGGATGTCATCTGTGGGATGACTCCACGCCCTGCTACACTGACAAGGTAAGGATGTCATCTGTGGGATGACTCCACGCCCTGCTACACTGACAAGGTAAGGATGTCATCTGTGGGATGACTCCACGCCCTGCTACACTGATATGGTGAAATATTGGATGTCATCTTGTGGGATGACTCACCACCCATGCCCTGCTACACTGACAAGGTAAGGATGTCATCTGTGGGATGACTCCACGCCCTGCTACACTGACAAGGTAAGGATGTCATCTGTGGGATGACTCCACGCCCTGCTACACTGACAAGGTAAGGATGTCATCTGTGGGATGACTCCACGCCCTGCTACACTGACAAGGTAAGGATGTCATCTGTGGGATGACTCCACGCCCTGCTACACTGACAAGGTAAGGATGTCATCTGTGGGATGACTCCATGCCCTCATCTGACAAGGTAAGGATGTCATCTGTGGGATGACTCCACGCCCTGCTACACTGACAAGGTAAGGATGTCATCTGTGCTACACTGGGATGACTCTGTGGGATGACCCTGCCCTACACTGACAAGGTAAGGATGTCATCTGTGGGATGACTCCGCGCCCTGCTACACTGACAAGGTAAGGATGTCATGACTCCAAACCCTGGGATGACTGTGGGATAACTCACTCCAGCCCTGCTACACTGACAAGGTAAGGATGTCATCTGTGGGATGACTCCACGCCCTGCTACACTGACAAGGTAAGGATGTCATCTGTGGGATGACTCCACGCCCTGCTACACTGACAAGGTAAGGATGTCATCTGTGGGATGACTCCGCGCCCTGCTACACTGACAAGGTAAGGATGTCATCTGTGGGATGACTCCACGCCCTGCTACACTGACAAGGTAAGGATGTCATCTGTGGGATGACTCCACGCCCTGCTACACTGACAAGGTAAGGATGTCATCTGTGGGATGACTCCATGCCCTGCTACACTGACAAGGTAAGGATGTCATCTGTGGGATGACTCCACGCCCTGCTACACTGACAAGGTAAGGATGTCATCTGTGGGATGACTCCACGCCCTGCTACACTGACAAGGTAAGGATGTCATCTGTGGGATGACTCCATGCCCTGCTACACTGACAAGGTAAGGATGTCATCTGTGGGATGACTCCATGCCCTGCTACACTGACAAGGTAAGGATGTCATCTGTGGGATGACTCCATGCCCTGCTACACTGACAAGGTAAGGATGTCATCTGTGGGATGACTCCACGCCCTGCTACACTGACAAGGTAAGGATGTCATCTGTGGGATGACTCCACGCCCTGCTACACTGACAAGGTAAGGATGTCATCTGTGGGATGACTCCACGCCCTGCTACACTGACAAGGTAAGGATGTCATCTGTGGGATGACTCCACGCCCTGCTACACTGACAAGGCAAGGATGTCATATGTGGGATGACTCCACGCCCTGCTACACTGACAAGGTAAGGATGTCATCTGTGGGATGACTCCATGCCCTGCTACACTGACAAGGTAAGGATGTCATCTGTGGGATGACTCCACGCCCTGCTACACTGACAAGGTAAGGATGCCATCTGTGGGATGACTCCACGCCCTGCTACACTGACACGGTAAGGATGTCATCTGTGGGATGACTCCACGCCCTGCTACACTGACAAGGTAAGGATGTCATCTGTGGGATGACTCCACGCCCTGCTACACTGACAAGGTAAGGATGTCATCTGTGGGATGAATCAACGCCCTGCTACACTGATACGGTAAGGATGCAATCTGTGGGATGACTCCGCGCCCTGCTACACTGATAAGGTAAGGATGTAATCTGTTGGATAACTCCGCACCCTGCTACACTGACATGGCAAGGATGTCACCTGTGGCATGAATCCACGCCCTGCTACACTGAAACGGTAAGGATGCCATCTGTGGGATGACTCCGCGCCCTGCTACACTGACATGGTAAGGATGTCAAAATGCGATGACCCCATGCCCTGATACACTGACAAGCTAAGGATGTCATCTGTGGGGTGACTCCATACCCTGCTACACTGACAAGTTCAGGATGTCATCTGTGGGATGACTCCACGCCCTGCCACACTGACAAGGTAAGGATGTCATCTGTGGGATCACTCC
>NW_025766232.1:0-55806 GCF_003918875.1 Haliotis rubra
GCATTGTGAGCGGTTGGATCTACTCTGAGCGTTCTGGGGCTGGCTTCAGGTTTGTCAGCGGTCTATAAAATGGAATACTGTCATTCGACGGTGGCAGATTCCTGGCGGCTCAGTCATAAAACTTTCTGGTTTCTGACGGGACTAGTTTATTCGCGTCTTCTGCACACATGAAATGGTTCGACAACTTTGGGCTGGATTGTTTGCCAGTGGTGGGAAACGTAAACTCATCTGAAGTTCGCGTAGGCGGCACCAAGTTGTCCAGCGTTGTCCGATATTCACAGCGGTGCAAGAATTGGATCAATGCCATCCTTGTATGTTTTGTCAAGTGTTCTTGATATTTGCACACTTTCCAGCTAGTCCATTGGACTGAGGATATCTGGGAGCTTGATGGCAATATGTTTGAAGTCCCATCTGCTTGGCTTAAGCCTGCAAATTCAGCTGATGCAAATTATTGGACCGTTGTCACCATCAGAGATTCAGGTATCCCATGACGTTAAAGTTGACGGATAACTGGCGGGATCACTGCTGATGAAGACAGGCTTCTGAAACTGGTCTATTTCGAAAGAAACGACTGTAGTAGTCAGCCAAAACGATGTAATTTCTTTGTTGTTCCAAGTGAACAGGTTCGCACACACCTTCTGCCAGGGGACGGCATGGTATTTCATGTGGCTTTAGTGGTTCCTTTGCTGTTTGATCTCTGTTTCTCAGCATACCGTTAACTTGGCAACTGCAGCTTCAATCTCTCTCGCGCTCATGCGGACAGCCGAATAACAGAAATGTCCACGGGCGCTCGTTCTTTGCACTTCTCCATTCAAGTGACTGGAGTGGGATCTTCTGGAGGAGCTCGATCTCTGGCCTTTGGGAATGATGATCTTTTCCCCTTTGAATATGAGACCATCCATGACGGTAAGTTAGTCCCGGCGATTCCAGTATTCGATGACGCTTTATGGACATTCGCTTCATGAATCTGGCCAGTAAAACTGAGGCTGGTTGTCTCGGCCACTTCATCTGAACATCATTGTTAATGGCGTCGTAGTTGTGACATCTTGTGGTCACTCACAGGGCGACGTTTGAGTACCAAGGCAACTTGCGCTTCCATTTCTTCTGACATCCCATCGTCTTTGTAGTCAGAAACCTGCGCGAGAAAGCATTGTCCAGCAACTGGTATGCCTTTTCCGCAACATGGACGATACGTAGATCATACTTCTGTAACTGCAGTAGCATACACTGGAGAGGTGCAGGTGCTGCCGTCAAAGGTTTCTTCATATGATACTTTCTCAAGCGGCTTGTGATCTGACTCAACGGTCATGGGTGGCCATAGATGCACTGATGATACCGCTTGCAAATCCTCAAACAGGATTGCATGTAAAGTTCCTTCTCACTTGAGCATAGTTCTGCTTTTAAGCTAGGGGTCAAAGCGCTTGTCACATATGCCACTGGTTTTCTTGTCTTGGAGCAAGGTGGCACCTAATCCATTCTTCGAGGCATCTACTTGTAGAGTAATGGGCTTTTCGGATCAAAGAAGGCGAGGACGGGCTCACTTGTGATTAGCAGTAACTTGATAGCCTTCTCAGGGCGTCGTTTTGGCGTTTGTCCCAGTGTGTGGAACTCTACGTCCTGCTTCAACAGTTCCCCTCATTGGGCTGGTGACGCACCAGAAAGGGAAGGTGCAACCTGGCGAGGTAGGTGATCAGTGCCAAGCATTGTGTCCAACTCTTGTTTATCTTTGGGAGGCGACATTTGCTTCGATGGCTTCCAACTTTGTGGGGTCTGGTTTTGTGCCCTCTGCTGTGATGAGATGACCAAAGTAACTGACCCCAGTGACGCCAATGGATAACTTGTCAGGGTTGAGGCGATCGTTCTTTTGTCAACGACTTAGTACAGCTTTGTAGATTTCTGGCATCATGTTCCTTCCTGGTCCTTTCCTACGAACCAGGATATCATCAACTATCACCAACTGTTCCTGTGAGGTCTCCAAATGTTTCCATCTATCTTACGCTGAGAAATTCATCCTGGGCTGAGACATTAAGTCCAAATGGCATACGCATGAATTCGTATCTGCCATATATTGAGTTGAATGCTCGTCAAGTATGATGATTTCTCAGAGAGTTTACGATATTCCAGTACCCAGATCTCTTGCATCCTGGCTGCATCGAAGTATTTGGATCCTGTCAGTTGCGGAGACGCATCTTCGCGTCGGCATGTGATAGTGTGGTCAGCTTGATGGCGTTATAAGTTGAGATCAAGGAGGTCCAGACATATTCGGAGCTTCCGCCAGAGGTTTCTCAATCCACAACCAGGGGAGTTGACCCAGTCTGTAGTCTCGGTAACTTTGGAGATTATGCCCATCTTCTCCATCTTGTCGAAAGCTCATCTTTCAGCCGGCCCTGATTGTGATTGGGACGCGTCTTGGTGGATGCACGGAAGGCGCAGCATCTTGCGCTTAAAGATGCATCGAGTATTCAATCTCGAATTCTCCCACACCTGTGAAGACATCCCCAAAGTCAGATAGCACCCGATTCTTTGTCATGGGGTTAGGGGAGATTCTGCCTTCGGCTGGAAAGCTTCCAGGGCAAGCGACAAACGATGGAGTTTGCAGTGACAAGGATGCTGGAAGGAATATGCTATTACTGGAGGTGCGCTGCGCTGGCCACAACATAAAACTTTCAGGTTGCTGATGACCGTTCTTGTACTGACACTGAAGTTGAATACGCCCAAGGACTTTGAGAACATGTCCTGAGTAGTTGGTGAGACGCTGATCAGCTTCTTCAAGTGGGTGCTGGACGGGCATCTTGTCGATATTCCTTCTTGGGAATGACATTGACTGTGCTCCTGTGTCGATCTTGAAAGCTGATTGTGTGGTCTCCATCCACACACTGATATTGGCAAAAGGCTTGGTTAGAAACTCGTGCCACGGCGCTTTGCGCTGATGACGTCAATAACCACAGGTCGGTGTTCCGAATCTGAGTCCAAGCAGAATCAATAGTGTGGATCTTCTTCTTGCCCCTTGATGCTGTTTTATTAGGTCTCTGCGTCTGTGTACTGCTGCGGCGAGACTTTGGAAAATGGTTCCACTTCTTGCACTTGTGGCACTGTAATTCGTACTTCTGTGCACTTCTCCTTGCTGTGCTCATGATGCCCCCACAATTTCCCGCATTCATTCTGACCAGATTTGTTCAGGACCATGTCCGGTATGGTAGGATCTTGTTCTGTGTTTGTTGATAGCATCAACGTTCTCAGCACTGTGCGAGGCAGACATCAGTTTCAGGTGAGACTGAGTTATTTCTGTGAGATCTTGTGATCTCTCGATGGCCTGCTGCATTGTCAGTGAGTGCATGCCTTGTGAGTAATTTCATGAGATTGTTTTTGAAATAATGCCGCCAAATGATTCTATCGCCAGACCATTTCTTCAGGCTTGTCATATGCACAGTCTTTAGCGAGGAGTTGTAGGTGTGTTACTGAACTCTTCAATTGACTCTCCCTCCTTTGCGAACGATGGTATGAAACTTGTAACGTGCGAAGATAATGCTTGTTTTCGGTGCTACATATTGTCCAAATTTGTCAAAATGGCTTTGGAGGCTTTTTTCTTCAGTTTCAGACATGGTAAATGTGTTGTAAATGTCCCTACCTTTGGCGGCACCGACCCATATCAGCAAATATGAACACTGTTCTTCTTCACTAACTTTCTTCAAGGGTCCTTTGAACATTAATGTCACATACGCTGTTTAAACTTCTTCCACTCTTCTGGGTAGATTTTGGCGCTCCAGTCAATGCAGGGGTTTTGTTAGGTAGCCATGTTGATTTGAGCTTGTTCACACTATTGTTCACAAAAACAGTCTCATCCGATTAGAAATCAGCCTTCAGAATGAAATGACACTTGTAGAATGAGCTGCAGGCATGGAACTTGCTTATCCTGCTATTCTGACACCACATGTTATGTTCTGTACGCTGATGTTCTTGGATGACAAACACAGTGGCATTAAACACAGGTTTTAATCAGCCATTACTAAGGAGGTAAGTCCATACTTCCTGGATCCAAGGGAGATAACTAGCTACTTCCAGTTGGCTTGTGTCACTCAAGGCTTCAGGAGTTGTCTCCCCTTTATATGTCACTGGGGCCATAACATTACAAGAATGATCTAACAGTGGGAATCATGAAAATAGTTCTCACATGTGCAATCACCGCAGCTGACCAATAGTACTTTACGCCTTTGGGAAACACCGAAACAAATACACATGACCAGTTAAGAAACGAAAGGACTGAAAACATCACAATAGCCTGATGATTTTTATACTAGGATTAAAAAGCCAAAGGATATTAAAATGTTCATTTACTTCAAAATTATTTCGAACGTAACGTTTTTCAGTCAATGGGAGATGTAACTGAACTTCAAAGTGTACAAAACTGTTATCATAATAACTAAATGGACACTTTTGCAGTAGGATTGTAAAATAACAAAACATACACATGGCAAAAATAACTTTGAGGCCTGCACGCGAAAACCTGATGGAAAGTGGACTGAAACTTAAGTTTCCACCTAGAACCCAGTGAGTTTCCATTCTGTTACACTGGGTTTCACGCAACGGAAACAACAATTACCCACTTTCTAAAGGGTTTCGCGAGGGTTTCCGTTACCCACCCAACAGGTTTCCAGAAGATTTCCTTCACCCACACTCCAACAAGTTTCCGTTGAGTTTCAGATAACTTTAAATCTATCAGGTTTTCCGCAAGGTTTCAGTTATGAAGACTCCAACAGGTTTCCACCAGAGTTTCAGTTACCAACAATCCGACATACTTTCACGCATAGTTTCAGTTACGGTTCACAGGTTTTCATGTGCGTTTCAAAGAGGCAAATTTAAGCATTCTCTCTATTCATATCATAAACTCTTCTTAAAACAATATAAGCAAATTGTTATTATCAGGACGTTTACTTAAAAACAGAATATATAATAAGATTCATTGTTTTATTTTCAACATGAATATGAATCAGCATTTAAGGCAAATAAAGATCATACATATAACTAGTAATATAGCACTAAAGAACAGGGCAAAACATTTTGGCATAGCTCAGTCAAGTTTAAGAAATCATATATCATTTATAACAAAGTAGTAATATTTCATCAGTTAAAACTTTCATTCACTTATTATCTTGAAATAGCATTTTAGATATGAAATTTATTTCTAAAATCATGCTAATGGTGAAAATAACAATAACATACAACTTAACACAGTGATAAAACATAGCTGCATCGGACATTTATTTGCACGCCAAGGCATTCAGACACACACTCTATGTCACAACTATCGCCAAACATCCACTATGATATACATCATACAATAACACAAACTACAGCTTTTGCAATATAAAAAATAAAATAAAATAAAAAATTACATTATGAAATTAAAAATAAATTCAATTAAATTGCAAGAGTTGGTCAGTTAGCCCACTTAGGGGCATCCCTGTGCGGAGATCCCTGTTACTTTGGTTGGATGCCTCATCCTCATGTTGACCCTGACGAGAGCAGTGGAGGTGTAGATTCTTTCCAAGTCCAGTGTCGTCGTGTATGCCCTAAGCGGAATGCAACTACATGTACTTGACGTCATCTTCGTCACTCACGACTGGTGATGTCATGTCTATGGTGAGTGTTGTCGCTACCTCTTTCTTTCGTCTAGCTGGCCAATCGATAGATGCAAGTCTGTTGAGGCGTTGTGCAAGTTTCTGAAAATGGCAGTTTATAACGAATTACTAGGTTATTTTGATAAATTGCACAAACATCAATCAACAAGAAACTCACAATGCCAATGATGATTTAAAATGAGTAATCCAAAAGGAAGTTTGAATAAAAGAGAACTAAAGTGAACAATCACACTTTGCACTGGTTTTCTCAAAACTCAAATTATGCAAGTCACCACACTTCATTGACCAAATTAAATATCTTAGTTTCTAAAGAGGACACACAATCTATACAAAATTTGCTCTGGAGTTACATGCTTCCCAGACCAGAGGTAGTAATACGTTATATATATATATCTGAACATTTATTGCATTTTCTATATGGTAATAATGGTACTAGTAATAGATTTTCACCAAATTGCTATATTCTTCAATCTCTTACAGTTCGTATTGTTGAGCCAATTTATGGTGTCCCCCGCTGCGTGATGTTGCTTGGAATATTGCTAAAAGCGGCGCGTAAAACTAAACTCAGTCAGTCAGTCAGTCGTATTGTTGAAGGCACAAGTATATTCACCCAGTAGAGACTGTATTTTACACCATTAAGTCTTTGCGGTGTATATGGAGACGTGAATAATAACAAGACATGAAATGTTTACGGATGTCTACGTCTTTTATTATGTGAAAAACACGTTTCGGGTGAATGCTTGCACCTGACGAACATGTTTTCACATAATAAAGGAGTTGACATCCATAAACCTTTGTCTCTACACTATTAATTGGAAATTATTTACTATTTATAATGAAAGTCACTACAGATAGGTCAAAATTACCTTCACATGTTCCTGCCTGACCATCCTTGGTCATTCATTATACAGTCTCCAGACAGACAGTCGGGGAAATTATGATAAGTAGACTAATGCCATCCAGTACGACAGCTCGCGATCAGTGGCAGCATAAGCTTTTCGACACAGGGATCGACATCGCCACTACCTACCGCCAGATGACGAAATCTACACAATCTAAGTAAAATCAGACTTAATATATACTATTATTCAATTATTAATACATCGTCTACGAAATTACCGTCTACAAACCAGTCTGGGCTACGAATCCACCGCGTCTACGAACTGGTTCGGTCTACGAAATCACCGACTCCCCTCCAGACTCATCATCAGCTTTAGTTCGAGCAAAACTGTTTATACAGTCATGGGACGTAAGTATACGTCAGTCGGCAAAATTCTCATAGACTTGCAGGCTGTTTTAGTGTACCTGTGTAATTTTCAATAATTCAGTTTTCCATACTTGGAATGGCTGTCAGGTGCTTGACTTGCGGGAAGACTGTCCGCCGAAATCAACACGCTATCACTTGTGATGGATGCGGAGGATGGACACACAGGACCTGTAGCACTGGCCTCAGCGTCCAGAGATACAGGGAGATTTGTTCAAGCGGCGAGGACTACCCCTTCCTTTGCAATAAATGTTCAAGGCCTTCAGATACAATTGATCAACTCATTGAAGCGACAGGCATCAACTTAGAGATAAGTTTGCAGTCGGACCAGCCAGAGGACCAGTCAGTCGAAATGGAGCTGGAGCAGTCTGCTGAGGACCAGACGGCCGAAATGGGTCACGAGACCAGAGTCCCAGACCTGTCTGATATAAACATCTCTTCAGCTTACATTCCCGATGACCAAGATATCACACAAGAACGGTAATTTGAAAAAAATAGAGTGCTAACACTAAAGTACAATGTAATGTAATGATATTGTGATAATATTGTGATGCGATACAGAGAGGGAAACAGAGAGGGGAAAGCTTTTAAGCCGGAAAGCACACACACAACCATCATGCAGAGCCGGGCATATTGACATCTGTGAAAGTTAGAGCTGAGGTGAGAACAATTGGTTAATTAACTGCTTTGGGGGATTAATTAGGAGTGAGCTACTAAGAATATTTAATTGGTTAATTAACTGACTGCTTTGCGGGGATTAATTAGGCGTGAGCTACTGAGAATAGTTAA
Organism: Haliotis rubra; assembly: GCF_003918875.1. Lineage (NCBI taxonomy): Eukaryota > Metazoa > Mollusca > Gastropoda > Lepetellida > Haliotidae > Haliotis > Haliotis rubra. The sequence goes on from NW_025766232.1 coordinate 7,693, forward strand.
TTTAACAATTTAAATGATCTCACTCAGATCAAGGACAAGGCTATTGCTGATATATACAAGTCCGGCACATCCATTGTAGAAGATGTCCAGAGGGAGCTTATGGACCACACAGAGTCTGGCGGTCGACAGTAACAGTCAACACTAGTCCGAATGGCAAACAGAACCCGCGAGAAACTGCGACCTAAAGAACCTAAGGATCTTTCTTTCGAAGTAGGATCAATATTAAGATTGATTTAAAGTTTTGAAAACTTCATATTGACGTAACATGTTAATGTATAATCTAAAATGTTGTATTTTATATTTCTAGCTTGCTGAGGACTTTCTTCCCAGAAGCTTTGTGAGGGCAGACATTGAGAACAAAGGCGAGAGGCACATACTCCTAGCTACTGACCAGCAGTTATCCATGTTAAGCAGGAGCAGACAATGGTTTGTAGATGGAACCTTTAAAATTGTACGGGCTCCCTTCTACCAGCTGTTGTCTGTTCATGCTTTTGTGAGAGCTGGACAAGATGCAAAGATGTTGCCTCTCACTTTTGTTATCATGTCAGGAGGAGATCTTTGCCGCCTGGGGGATGTATAAAAGAACAGACCTCACACTCAGCCAGCTGCTCTCCAGGTGTGCCATGATCCACGGACCAGTCATCCAATGAAAACGTGATGCAGAACTAGTGAACTGTTATTGATGCGATAAAATGATCGTGTTAAATAAAAAAATAAAAAAACTAGTAGTGTTTTGGTGTTTTTTTAATAATGTGGTTCTGTTTTCGCCAGAGAAAATTGGTTCCGTGTTCGCCAATTGGTTTTTGGTTCCGTTTTGACGCGGTTCCGTTTTAGCCTGCACCCACGAATACCTATGGCCAGTGACTGTAATTCGATAGATTAACTTGTTTACAAATCCGGATTTCTGTACGTAACGTAAATAATTCATTAAACGTTATTTGACAACAAAATAAATTGGTCTTACCTGACAGGGTCGTGGTACTGCGAGTTTTTGCAGCCATTTCCATCTTTCTTTTCCAGGTCGCGAATTCTCTCTTCCAGTGCTTTGAGGGAAACTGAGACGGTTATGAAAACGGGAAAAACACTTTGTCGTTGTTTTTTAATCGTAATCTAACTTAAAATTTGACCATGTCTTTCCGCGTTATACAACAAAATAAACATACACTATACACATAAAATGTCAGCTTTGTGTTTTTATAATGATTTAGGTAGTCTCGGTGGACGTGATCCGGTCGCCTTTTTTTTATTTGTTTACATCAAAGGGGACCGTGAAAGGTGGAAATGAGCAGATTGAATGTGAGTACCCAAAGTGACAACAGTGGGCTTGTATGGGCTTAAGGGTCTTTTCATCGCATTATGGGCACTAATTGCTCCTCCTCAATGTCAAGCATCAACATGTAGGCCTAGAGATAATTAACAGTGAATAACTCTGAAAACATATGCACGTTACTTAAAAAGTCCTCATCGAGATTCATGAGTCCTATTCCTGATAACTTATGTTAGTGGCAAATAGGTGATTTTTCAAAACCCTGTCAGGAGTAGGCTATATACGAAAATATTTCTGCTGGACGTAAAACTTCATCATGTAAGTAATTTTCGTATTGAGCTCAAAACATGCAAGTGTATTAGACATGCTTATATTATGTTCGTTCTTTTCAGTTCTACACCTAGATCTACGTATATTATTCCCATGTGTTATAAGTTTACTTATCTAAGTTTGCAGTATATATTACTAGTTTATATGTGATGTCAGCTCAATATATCTGAGTGAGTGAGTTTAGTATTACGCCGCACTCAGCAATATTCCAGCTATATGACGGTATTTATCCAATGATACCAGTTCATCTATTTTATCATTTAATAACCATTAAAACCATCATACATATACTTTACACTCATAGCTTTGTGTAATAATTTGTGTAATCAATTGTTAAACCTCTTAGCCTTACAATGCATTGACACAAGTCACGTATAACATTTCTAAAAGAATCATTGTTTCAATTATTTAATTTAGAGATACGTATTGTGGATCCACTGACTTTGACAAGAGGCAATCATTGGTAATCATTTTTAGTTACACCATACCATGCTCCTAATTTCATTAAAGGAAATCTTAAAATCCGTAACTATACTCGGATAAGACTTAATATGTATTTTTACACTACCGGTTATAACCTGGATACCATTCTTAAGGGAAACAAAGAACTTACTCCCAGTGTAAACCAGAAAATAGTTGAATCCGTCCGCGATTATATAACCAAGACACAACGCTTTAAATTTTCTCAGGAAAATAATTAAATTTACTCAACAGCCTTCTCATGATTGATTTATATTTCTACAATGGCTTGTGAGACACACAGCTGTAACTCTCTAACTTATGACTACTTAGAAAATAGTTGTATTTCATGTAATCTGTATATATTTATACATTTAAAAATATTATATTTATGCAATGATCAGTATCGATGACGTCAAATCCTCCATTTTCATGTTGTATTATATGTTGCATGGCAGCGGTGTTAATATAAGCAGTAATGCTTGTTCACCAATCCCAATTCATCTTCATGAATAAAAATATGTTTAAATCAAATCTTAAAACAATATTTTTTATTCATAGGCATTTAGTCAAAAACAGGTACACTAAATCTTGGTGAAAGATATAATCACTCAAAATGTAACAGTTCGTGGATTCCAGTGTAATTATAAGTTGATATGATTTTCAGTTCCAAGAAAAAGCCCCAGTTTTCTGTCCGCACTACCAGTCGTTTAGTGTAAACATATTTTATTCAAAACAAATTGAACTAGGATTGGTAAACAAGCCGTAATGGCTTATTTGAATACCTCTCCATTTCATTGATACATGAATAAAACAAATATTAAATAATAAGCAGCATGATAGGAAAGCAAGCAACCTGCGTATTAAACATTATTAATCATTTATTTTAAAAGTATGGACAGATTGTAGTATGAAAGGATTTACAAGTACATTTTTGTTTGGACTACCATTAAGGACAGAATTTAAATTATATCCATGTTCGTAAAAATACATGTGATGTCTGATGTTAGAATAATTAGGACAAGTAAAGAAGTAATGTAAAGTATCCTCATAGGGGTGACCACAGGAACAGATTGGATCAACTGAAATGTGCCGTTCAAACATGTGCGCTTTCAAATTACTGCACCCAAGTCTGAGGCGTGAGTGGATAATTTGGCAGAAACGTGTACCAAAGTTTTTTATCAAATATATTAAAATTGGGTGGTTTTGATGATTGGAATGCATTTTTGAATTGGCCTTTGGTTTCAAAATCGTACATACTCTCAGGCAAATCATTCCATTGTCGTATTGTATCAGGTAAAAACGAGTTGCTATACAAATCACTACGACATCTTATAGTTTGAATGTTATTACTGTTTCTTAATCTATGGTCACTTAACTGTGATACTTTTTTCGGTCAGTAGATCAGTTAAATACCGGGTAAACTGGTGTCATATGATGAACCATTTTGTAAAATAATGATAACTTGCTAATTTGTCTACGGTCAACTAGGGGCATAGAGTTAGTTTCCTTATATATTAAGTCATGACTTGTTCCTCTAACTGCCCCGCAAATCGTCCGCAGTGCGTCTAAATGTAGATTTTCGACAAGTTTTTCTTGTTCTTTGGTACAGTTATCCCAAAGGTGCGAACAGTAATCGAACGCTGGTAATATATATGACTTGTACATTTGCTCTAATGATTTTCTAGATAATCTATATTTAAAACTACGTAGACAATTTACCAATGGACGAACCTTTTTAACTAATTCACTGATGTGGGAGTTCCATTTACAGTCTGATTGCAAGGTTACTCCTAGGTGTTTATGGTAGCCGACTTCAGTAATGTCTACTCAATGCATTTTAAGCTTAGGAATTGGAAGTTGATTACCGGTATTTCTGCGAGTCAATAAAACAGCTTCAGTTTTACCAGGATTAAAGCTAACCTGCCATATTTCAGCCCAATGAGAGATCCTGTTTAGGTCATTATTTAAGGAAGCGGCAGTAACAACATGATTATCAACAATAACATATACCGAAGTATCATCGGCAAAAAGACGAATGTTACTACTGATACCCTCAATGATATCATTTATGTAAACTAAAAAACAGTAATGGCCCAAGGACAGATCCTTGTGGCACCCCAGCAGTGACTTTCTTTAGATCTGAATTGTAATTGTCTATAGCTACTCTTTGTAATCTATTGTCAAGATAACTGGAAAACCAATCAAGTAACTTACCCTTGATACCATAAGCTTCTAATTTCGCTCTGATTCCCTTATGCCAAACCTTGTCAAAAGCCTTGCTTATGTCACAGAAAACTGCCCTGACTTCTTTGCCATTGTCTAATGCATGTAGTATAAAATCATACAAGTATGTCAGTTGGTATACAGTTCCATCCCCAGGCATGAATCCTGACTGCAAATTCGTTAATACGCTATTATCTAAAAAAAAGTTAAACACATGTTTAAAAATACATTTCTCAAATACCTTTGATAAACAGCTGGTAAGAGCAACTGGTCTATAGTTTTTACATTCATTAAAACTACCTTTTTTATGAATACGAGTTTGTTTCAAGGAAACCGTCTGGAATGGACGGCAGTTTCTCATCCGGTTAGTCGTCAAAGATACTTCACATCATAGGTTTCACTTAACGACTTCAGTTTGATCTGTCCCTTTGCTATCCATCATATATAAATAATGAATATATTTAATTATTGTATATCAGATATGTAACTGTAACTGAAAGGGAATAAATTGTATTAGACATTTTACAGTTTTTAAATTAAGAAAATGTAATAATAGAACATAATATTTTATGTTATTATATTGCTGTGAATGTTTCCTTAGAGGGTTGATAAAACTATGAAATACCCACGATTTTTCCTTCATGGGAAATGTTAGGTTTTGTATGCTTTTCTCAGTTGAGTTGGTCATTTCAATTTGAAATGAATAAGATCACATACATAATCAGGTGTTACAGTCAGTGTTTAAACATTATCCTATCTGTTTAAAATATGTATGTGCCGTTTTACCTACGCTTAGATTTCAATTGACGATTTGGTAGTAGATGTTACCTTGAATATGAGTACAGTAACAGTAATTATTATTACCACAATTTGCTTCAGAATACTGGGTTGGCTACTATTTGCTGGTATCAATCAAATAAGTGACATGTCCAATGGAAAATACAATATACATGTATACTACAGATCTTTCCTTTGTGATTGTGAAAAAAATCTTTTGGTTACATTTACAAATTAGTCGTTCTAATTTCATAATCTCATTGTAATCAGATGTACCACTGTGCATGTTTTTGAATATGTATACATGAATTATTTTGGCTGTTTTTGTAATTTTACTAAGCATTGTATGTATTGTATTTGCAGGATGATGCAGACTCTGTGTGGGACGATGAGATGGCAACGATGTTGTGCCAGACATCAACCAGGATTCTTCATATTCACCCACAGATCTTAAGTAGAGCATACACAATCTCTTTGCGGTTGTGGACTGGTTCAAGCCTTGTTGTAATCAACTTGGTTATATTTTACCTTTCTCTGTGTGGCAAAACAAATGTCTCAACTCAGGCTTTGCTTCATATGTACCAGATCAGATGATTGCTGTCAGCAAGTTGCCAAGTTGCTATGTGAGATTGTTAGTGTGTATATGTTAAGATACATTGAGGCAGCTTCAAATGTACACTTCATGTATATGGGCCCATGACCTTTCATACAATAAACATTTCAATTTGAAATCTGTTTAATAAATACAACAGCAAGTATGTTATGCCTGCACACTAGTAGACCTCATTTCATCATATGCATAAAATGTTGTAGGGTTTTGACATACTGATTATTTGCATATTCATACAGAAGTTGTGTTCTCAAATGCTGAAGATTCCCTCTTACTGTGGCTTCTCACATACGTACATGCATGCACGCACGCACGCAAACAAACACACACATACATACATTGTTGAGTTCTATTGAAATGTGAGCTATTCAAAATAATGAAACAGATGAATCATAACAGTGATTGTGTTACTGTGTTTGTTGTTTTTTCGCGTAAAATGTAATAAATGGTACATTCACAAGTTATGCAGAATGGTAGTGAGTGAGCTACAAAGTCACATTGGCAGCCATATCGTGACTATGAAAGTCGTAAATTTAAATTTGTAAATGTGTACATGAAATAAAAACAAACTTACCTGTCTTCGAAGGACAGTAAAATAACTAGTCTATCACAAATATACACTAAAAACTAGCACGTAACCATAAACACTTTAACGGTACAGTATAAAAATGGGCTATAGATTGTCAACACCTGAAGGTTGATCAACATACTAGGGACTACGGGAACGTACACTACTTTTGCTTCCTGCATGGACCCTAGCTGGATTCTGTATATATAAATTATCTTGCAAATGAAACAGTAATTAAATATGGTCCCCCAATGGAACAGCACAAAGCTTAGTTTGCCATTTCATCTAAGCTGATACCTAGCGGAAACCTACATTACCCAGTATCCAATAGGTTTCCGCAATAGCGGAAACTAAGTCATTTTGCTATGAATTTTCATCGAACTGAAACTAAATGGAAACGCATAATGATAGTTTCAGTTGTAGAAACTTGACGGAAACCTAGATTTGTTAGTTTCAGTTTTTTAAACTATGCGGAAACTCGCATTGTCTCTTTCCGGATACCGAAACCTAGCGGAAACCTATATTACCCAGTATCCATTAGGTTTCCGCAAGAACGGAAACTAAGTTATTTTTGCTGTGATACTGAGCGTTTTATTGACTGCTTAAGTGAAAATTGACAGTAATACATATATAGATATATTAATGCCTTGATTGACAAGCCATGTTAAAGTGAAATCATTAATTTGTGGGTTTTTTTGTTCTTGTTTTACGCTGCAATATTAATTTGTGTTGACAGTGGAACTCACATTATTTCAAGCAAGGGACTTTCAAAATTCGTCACCCATCTTACCCATACGACACAAGGAGGTCTCCATGCCCGTAATCTATTTGTAGCTGTATTTTACCTTTGCTGATCAATATGGGGATATGCCCTAAAGCTCTCAAATGCGTAGCATAGATCTCGAAGCAGTCCTGGTTATTTCTGGGATATCTTCTGGGTATGTTCAGTGGAAAAACAATGACACTTGCGATGTGTCCACCATATTGGGCATCACGAATATTGTGCCTACTGTTGTCCTGTATACTGATTATGTTGTTATTCATAATCATCAAGGGTTCCGATGTCTTGACATTTCATCTTTCGTCCGTCCCAAAAAAATATAAGTGCCATAAGTTTTCGTGGGAGTACAGTTTGTATCCACATTTGTGTAGTAAACTGCTTCGCATGTGTCGACCATGAAGAACTTTTAGACAGTTTTTAGACATGCATTCTTGTTCACGTGGTTTTGTAAACAACGTTTTTAATTATGTTTCACCAATTCTACATTTCGTCATATGTCATTGTGCAATGTTTGAGAATGATAAATACTAGAAAGCATTCCTTTTGCAACATACTTGCGGTTACACCGTGCTTTAACAGACCACTGCAGAGTGACATTTAGAAAAAGACAGAATATGTTCCTTGTGTAGATGCAGCGAGCTGATTCGATTAAAATATTATACTGCCGCATCTTGCAATATTTCAACAAGACGTGTGTTATACAAATAAACCGAAATATCAGTTAGAGTCACCGACTTTTGGCATACATAAAAAGAATGCAGCGTACGATGTTGGCATATGAATCCCTACGTTAAATATCTTCTGTGCAGAACCTCATCTGAAACAATTTATATTATTCTAAAAAAGAAACGCATAACCCAGAAATATGTTGCGAAAATGTTGTATTTTCAAACATGTATAACCCGTCCACAAATACACTTTAGTAAAAATCTTTTTACATCAGGTTAGATGAAGATATTGTCTATAAAACCAAGTGGGTAATATTAGATACCGGAGACATTGAGCGCGATTGTGACCACGTAGCATGGTCCCGACGTCGGGTCTCCTGGCTCACAGTCCAATCTCTGTCAACCTGTTCCGTACATTTTGACCGGATATCCTCCGAAGTCAAGGGTCCCTGGCTGCTGTGCTCTCACTCGTGACAGTACTATCACGCAATTGTAGTACCCGGATGTACCGATCTTGGGCTGCAGTGCTGACTCGAGGCCTACCTGTACTGGGACGGTCTTTTGATATACCTGTTTGCTTGTAACGAGCTGCAAGCAGTGATATCCTGCTCAGACTAACATTCAGACGCCTAGCAAAAGAAAAATTGTAATCTCCAGCGTGTATTCTTGCAATGACGATGTTCCGTGTCGCAGCGTCAAGACGTGGCGTAGGGATTTGACCTTGAAACTCCTTCAAAACGAATGCCGATTTCCGAAAGTAATCTGGATTTTTATAGCCAGACAGTGCATGCTCTTTGCTGCACAGTTTTAACTGGGAGGTGATTTCTGTTGCGATTTCTGTTGCGATGCCTTTTTAATTCTTGTAAGAAATCTCATCAAAATCAACATTTACAGGTAAAGTCGATTTTGCACTTGTGCAACTGTGTAAGATCATGTTATCAACACTTTTGTTAGATATTTTGACGATAGCTTGAACACAATAGGTAATTAATAAATTTATAAAAAATACCAAACGCCTATGCGTTTCTTTTGGGGGGATAGTATATATCACGTGTATAGTAAGTTGTATGAGAAGAAATCGAGAAGAACAAGATTACATACAGGCCTAACAAAGAAAACTTTCCCACTGTGCAGAAAAACGCAGGAAAGCCCACATTAATCGTGGAAATAGCAACATAAACATAATACCTCGCTACTGAAACAGTAAAAACGGCAACTTTAAATCGCTAACACTGCATCATAAAACGAAGAGCCTGCAACTTCGATTTTGCGCATGCGCACATGGAAGAGGAAGTCTCGACCGCATGTTGACATTTTCCAGCTTGGACAAAAGCTACATTCCTTTTTAAGTATTTCTGTTGTGTTATTTGGCATTTATGTTCATGATACTTGTGTGCACACTTGTTTAGTTTACTTTCCATTCGTATGAAACGATTCACAGCAATTATTTCGACATATTTAATACTTTTTCTACGCGAGGCGATTCACGGTTGCTCGGAAATTTTAAAGAAGCTCGGATCGTAATGCGCGTGCGTAGTGGAGGTCAAAGTTCGCTGATATAAAAAATGTTGCAGTTTCATCGTTTTCGTTGCCGTTTTTACTGTTTCAGTGTCGAAGTAATGTGTTTATGTGGGCTTTTCTGCACAGAAGGAGAGTTTTCTTTGGTTGGCCTGACACGGTGTTATCCCAAAACTGGCAGTCTCCAGATGACGCAATTAGGGAGATGTGATAATCTCACTGCCAGGAATGGGACTAAATCGATTACATAGCTGCATTCCAATATATTACTATATAAACGGTTACAACACTTGGTTGATGGGAAAATATACTGAGTCAAAAAAGAAGCTGCACATTCTTTCTTCAGGGCACTATAACAGAACAAGAGATGGTAAGATGGTGAAATTGTTATTATTTCATTGCTGAGATCTGTGTGATGTACTCGATGCACTGACAGTGCCATAATGAGTTCCATTAGGTTACACCGCCGTTCCAAAACATGGGTATACAGAATGTCAAGTCACAAGAATAAAAATGCGAAATTTCTCAGTTCAATATCGTGTATGGCCGCCCCGCGCATTCACCACTGCAAAACACCGTCTCCTCATCGACTGCCTGATGCTTGTGAACACGTGGTTGGGGATTCTGCGCCATTGCTCTTGCAAGGCAGCGCCAAGTTCCTGCAAATTCTGAGGTTGGTTCCTAAGACCACGAAGCCTTCTTCAAGGTGCATCCCAAACGTGCTCTATTGGATTAAGGTCAGGGGACCTCGATGGCCAGTCCATGACGTTGATTCCAGCGTTTTGAAGGAAACTTCGTGTCAACATCGCGGTATGCGGCCGAGCATTATCATGCTGGAACCGTTCAGGGGTGAGCACCTGGTCGCGGTAAGCAGCAGCTGTGAGGTTTCCACGGATGACCAGAAGTCGGGAACGGTTGTTCCCACTGAGAGCACCCCACACCATGCAACTTCCGCCCCCGAATCTGTCGACTTCCTGTACACAACATTGGGCATACCGTTCACGACGTCGTCTCCAGACTCTATGCCTGCCGTCCGCGAATCTGGGTGTAAACCTGGATTCATCGCTAAAGACGACTCGATTCCAGTCTCTCTGGGTCCATCGGAGATGACGTAGGGCCCACAGCAGACGTTGACGTTGATGAAACGGCGTCAATATTGGCCCACGATATGGAGGTCGAGAATGGAGATTGGCAGCCCGCAACCGATTTCGAATGGTCTGTGAGGACAGTCGACCTCTAAACATCTCAGCCCTGGTTCGTGTAGCCGGCAGAAATCGGTCACGTAGGTGACGTAGGACGACTTGATGGTCTTCTGCTCGTGACGTCACACGTGGACGACCCGACCTTGGGCGATCAGAAGTGGTGCCAGTTTGTTGTAGACGACCTCGCAAGTCATTGACAGTACGACGGCTGCATCCCATTGCTCTTGCGACGTCAATAACTGATCTTCCCGCTTGCAACATGCCAACAGCACGTTCACGTTGCACATTTGACAATCGTGGCATTTCAAGTACCGTTAGAACTGTGGTTTAAACGTGTTCTTTCAATTCTTGAGGCCAATGCAAACACGTGCATATGAAGAAAACTTCGATGCGAAGATCACGTGATCGACTGCACGTGCAAAACCTGATTTGGCACTAACGTCATTTGCACGACGAATGGATGGGTTTAAGTGGGTTTTGCTAACGTTTTTCTAGAGTCGAAAGATAGGGATCCCATTTCGGATACATAGATGTATCATCAGAGAAAAATTATTCATTATTTTCAAGTTACATTTTGTGAAGTTTCTTTTTTGACTCAGTATATATGTCGTAGAAAATGCGGAAGCATTACCCTGACAGATAAAGATAGCTCGGGCTTTTATGTGGCCAAACATTGTTTGAGAATAATTTTCAAAGATGTACAAACTATGATTAGATTATAAACGGCAATTACTGTCGCGATGTTTATGTCGTTAATTAATTATGTATTATTTCGTACTCTACATGGATTTCAGTGATGAATGAAGTGACAGTTAAACTATTGAAAGGGTATGCGAGATCTATGTGTTACCGTGAAAAAGTGAAAATATTGAATTCAAGTATGTATTCATTAAACTGTAAAGTACATTTTAAGTTACTCCTCAACAATACTTCCTGTGGTAGTCCGGATGATGTCACCAACAACAAGAGGTTAACAACTTCGCAGTGTACACTTTATTAGAGATAACTGCCTACATTGAAATCATTGTGCAAAACAAGAAGACAGTCATCAATATCCCCTGCAATGGTAAAATACTCGTCATGAATATGTAAACGGGTTATGCCTATGTCAAATGTACGGTCTGGTGTGCCTTAGTAAAGTTGATACTGGAAATAGTGTGGTTCTGTTGATTTATGACATTAGGTTCTTGGATACCCACACATTGGAAAGAGAGTATTGAAGTAGTTTCTCCGGAAAAGAGCACCACCGCCAATTTCAATCAAAGTGAAACTTGTTACCATGGAAACGTAAAAAAATATTTTATTCAGAAATCCAAAACTACAAAAAGGCCCCAGTTCACCACTAGACCTGTCTATGTGCCAAGTTTGGAACATACATTCAACAGTTTTTAAGAGCACCACCACCAATTTCAGTCAAAGTCAAACTTGTTGCCATGGAAACGTAGAAAATATTTTATTCGGAAATCCAAAACTACCAAAAGTCCACCTCTAGACCTGTCTATGTGCCACGTTTGGTGAAGAAATATTGGAACGGTTTTATGTTCTGGTCCGGAAAAGACGAATTTGCACAGATAGACGGTCGGACGCCCGGACGGACGGAGTCCATTTTAATACTAATAAATATGAAAATAAGTCTTCCGAGCCTGTTACTTCAAGTACAGTGCTATTCTCATTGATCAACAGGTCAGTGGACAAGCATCTAGCCCAATCAGCCGAATTAAGCTTGGGGACATAGAGCTCCAAGAGGCATAAACTTTTTGTCATGATTCAATGGACTCCACAGCAATTTGGGAGGCTGTTTACCTTGAAGCTATGTTTTGGGGCATTTTGCGGACGTTACACTTGGCACTCAGACACCTCAGTTTTGTACCTTTCTCGCTAGGTCGGAACTCGCCGGAACCGTGAATTTCCTTATGATTTGAAACTTCCAGACCACCGCCAGTCTGAATACTGTAGCAGCATATCACTGAACTTTACTGAGTCGTAAAAGAAGCAATGCAGTGTAAATACATATTGCTCCACAATGAATAACGTTGCCTCATACAAATGTACAGATTCAATGTCCTTAAAATACAATAAACCTTCAAGTCAACATGTAGACAGCTTCATTTGTGAGAGCATCATTGACAAAAATAAGTACTTTCCTATAATGTGTCCGGTGTTACGAGCCCTACTTTAGACAACATGGCTTTGTGTCGTGACGATATATTAAAATAATGCATCGTCGACAGGTAATGGGTTATAAAATAGTGATGTACTGACAAGTGTAAAATCACACCATTAGTTTGCACGGAATAAGGTTATGTTTGAAATAGCAACAACATCGAACTCAGCCGTAGTGATCTCATAGTGATGTATATGTGATCAAATGACTTAAACTTTTTGACCAGTCATTTGACCAAGTGACCAAATCGTTTAAGTTAAAACAATTAAACACACACAAAAATAAAGTAAACACTTTATTTATCCAGTTTCAACATAGAGCTTTGCATTACTTGTTTCGACAAGTGAGACTTGAATTACTCCGGCTGTTGCACAGAAGGTTTTCTTAAAGCATTTGAATTTCTTGGTTCCACATCTTTTGCTACCAGCACAGTTACACTTTACAAAAGCCTGACTTCCCGATAAAGCTTTACGAAGGGATACTGAAGCTTCAGTGTTGACTTCTGATATATGTGATACACATCGTCAAATGTTTCGAAATGTGTTGCAAAGAAAATTCGACTGTAAACTTTCCACAACACATGGGCTTACTTTGTACATATGTGTGACGAGTGAGGCAGCATACTATCACCAATTCTAAGACATCGAGATATATTCTTCAAAATACTTACCGTTTGCCATGAGGACTACTTACCAGAAAAGCTTACTAGGTCCTTTGCCACAAACTTCCAGTCCGGAATTTAGTTCAATGACACAATAATAAGACAACATCCATTCTACACGCACACCTGTATCGTTCTGTTGTCATACAAATGTACAACCACATTAAATTGATTAAACTACATTAAACATCAAGATTCATTATGTACACAACGGAAATGGTCAATAGACCAACCATGTCTAATAACATATAGTCGCGTATATGTCTCCCAAAATAAGATAATTGTGCTGAAATGTCTGTTCAAGGCAGATGTTAATATAAATTGAATCTCATCAATTGATGTATGCTTAAAACACATACATAATCATGAATGCATATATGTTATTCATAATCTCATGGAGCGAGCGATTTTCATGCTTGTATGACCTCTAGAATAGAGTAAATCAACAGAATCAATTATAGTGAGTGAGTGAGTTAATATTTAACGTCACATCGGCAATATTTCAGCCATATCGTGACGAGAAAATTTGATATTGAAATGAAATATATGTATATTACAAAACCTGCCGACGAAGGACAGTAAAACAACTAGAGTATCACATATACAGATAAAACTAGTAATAGAGTCTAAAACATTTTAGACAACACAATATAAAATTGGGCTATAGATCGCCAACAACTGAAGGTAGATCACCATACTAGAAACCATGGGGACTTACATTACTTTCGCTACCTGCATGGATCCTAGTTGGATTTACACCATCCCCTCAGCAGTTGGCGATTGTGGGACAAGTTTGTAAAATTTAAATCAACAAATATACTACGATTAAAAATCGGGTAAGCAAAAGTTAACTTTGAAAGTTTTGGGACTTACGTACCCTCTCAGGAGGACAATAATTTTACACTACTTCAACCCCCTTTGAGGATACAGCCACTAACAATCTCAGTTACTAATTCAAACTACCAATAATAAAATATATAACTATTTACAAATCACTTAACAAATCTAATTCTTTTAAAAAGGCAATAACTAAATCAGAACGAACAGTAGTAAAAAGATCCTTCAATGTTTTGACATTAAAATACTTATCCCTTGTGATGGAATATTCAACACAGTCAAGCAGGACATGCTTGACTGTGATTCTTTCATCACAAGGGATGCAAAACGGAGGATCTTCGCCTTTAAGCAAATATTCATGGGTATACCTTGTATGGCCAATTATAAGTATTGTAGACGTGGTGTACCGCTTTTTTGGATTTGAACAAAACGTATGTTCAACGTACAAAGAAAGGAGGTATCTCAGAGTATGCGCTATCGTGCATAGTAATGTTTAACAGGTAAGTTCCATGTTAAACCCTAGGATGAAATGTCTCCTTTCAGGTTACTTTCAATAGTTTCGTTTCATGGTGTTGGGTAGCAGTTCTTGTACTTAGGAGTCCGTTTTGACTTCTAGAAAATTATTTTCTATTCGGAGCAAAGGGGCGGTGGGGTAGCCTAGTGGTTAAAGCGTTGGCTCGTCACGCCGAAGACCTGGGTTCGATTCCCCACATGGGCACAATGTGTTAAGCTCATTTCTGGTGTCCCCCGCCGTGATATTGCTGGAATATTGCTAAAAGCGGCGTAAAACTAAACTCAGTCAGTCAGTCAGTCGGAGCAAACATTTCAGTTGTGCAAATAAAATACTTAGGATTTATTTGGCCCACGCAGTCCAAAAGCACTTTAACCAAAAAATTAGAAAATTATTTTTGGGCAACAGATGGTAATGACAAATTAGTTTCAAAACAACCCGGTTCTGGTCAGTTTTGTGCTATTAGGAAGTGATGAATTAATAAACAGTTGTTGGGATATCGATTATCTTATATTTGGTGGAACTGATGGACATATATAGGGTGAATAACAAACACCCGCTGCTAGCACGTCAATCGTTATTCGAAAAACGAATAATGAAACATGGATCTTCTGGAAATACGGTATGTTATATTTGTTATTATTTGTTTGATTAAGTTTGGCTAAGTGTTCCTACAATCACCAACAGCTGAAGGGATGGCGGAAATCCAACTAGAGTTCATGCAGGTAGCAAAGGTACTCTAAGTCGCCATGGTCCCTAGTATGGTGATCTACCTTCAGTTGTTGGCGATCTATAGCGTGTTTTTATATTGTATCGTCTTCTATAGTTAAACTGTTTTAGATTTAATTACTAGTTTTAAATTTATATCTGTGATAGTCTAGTTGTTTTACTGTCCTTCGATGACAGGTGTTTATAATTTACTTGTAATCATTTTAAATATATAACTTGATTTAGTCGATATGGCTGAAATATTGCCGATGTGACTTAAAATCTTATTTCACTCACTCACTCACTATTATATATTTGATAAAATTGATGGACATAACTGAATTTTGAACACGGTGCTGGTTAGATTTTCGTTATTCATAAGTGTTGAATAACTAAACAGCTCATACACAGTGGTGCACCTGTAAAAACAACCGGCTGTAGTTCATTATTGGGTTTCAGTGTATATGACCACATCACTGTAGATGTTACATATACAGCCTTTGAATAACGAACCCGCTACTAGTACGTTATTCGACATACAAATAACAAAACACGAATACGCTGGGATTTAGGAACCTAATACTTATTATTCAATGTATGAATAACAAATTCGGTGCTGGATATCGTATATCATATATAATACATTTGATAGAAGTGATTGGCATAGAGCGACTAACGAACCCGCTGCTAACTTCTGGATGCTCATGCTGTAATTTTGCAATGTTCAGTCAGTGTAATCTTGTTAATTTATTTCTTTTTATTTCATCCTATATTTTGGTGGTGGGGAGGAGGAAGGGTTATTACTGAATGTCATTCCCTTTACCGTCAGCAGCCTGAAGTTAGCAGCGGGTTCGTTTATCCGCTGCTAACTTCAGGCTGCTTCAAGAAAGGGGGCCTTTCACTAATTCATTATCTCATAGACTTCATATCTAACATGTTCATTTGGGCCCGTGAAAGGACGTCTTTCGAAAGGATCGGCTTTACAACTACACCTTTGGTAGTTACTCTCCTCCTTTTCTTCTGACAATTGATACAGGTGGTCTTGAATAGGTTCAGGGCATCAGTGGTGATGTTGGCATATTTCTTCGTTATCTCTTTCTGCATCCTGTCACGACCTAAATGATCTGTGGCGATATGTGCTCTCCTGATATCATTAAATGTTTCCTCGATTGAAACAAAGTAAATCGGATCTGCGTCTGCTACTCTGATCGTCTGATCAGCTTCCTTACACACCCACAGTCAAGTACCTCAAAATTCTTCAGTAAGTATAATTCATGTGGCGTCTTCTTTATGGTGGTTCCAGCCTACCCGTGAATGAACGGTTAGAAACCCATGCTTGTCGTAAGAGGCGACTAACGGGATCCGGTGGTCAGGCTCACTGGCTTGATTGACACATGTCATCGGTTCCCAATTGCGCAGATGGATGCTCTTGCTGTTGATCACTGGATTGCCTGGTCCAGACTCGATTATTTACACACTGCCGCCATATAGCTTGAATATTTCTGAGTGCGGCGTAAAACTGAACTCATCCACTCACTCTCTGGTACCAGCTTCAATAATGTCGCCAAAAGTCTTATCGTACTCGTCCTGTGGAATCAGAATAGAGCTGTTCTTGAAATGCAGCTTTCATCTGAAGCTCATCCTTGGTGGGAATGTGAATTTCTTTTGGAAAATCATTGGTTTATACGTGTTTGGAGATTGGCTTAATATGGGAGTCACGAGAAGGAGATGTACTAAACAGGCTTACTAAACAGGATTTAGAACAAGATAAGGCCTTGCTCATAGGAATCATGAGCTGGAGAAGTGATACTTTCATAAAAAGGTATATTGCTGTTGTGTCGACCTAGCCAAACCGTTTGACTCTGTTAATCGTGACACTTTATTACATAACAAGGGCATCAGAGGTAGACTTTGGAAAGTTATTGTGTCTGTGTATGATACTGTGAAATCATGCAGGAAACACAATGGTCTTTTTTTCTGCTCATTGGGTATTGAAAAAGGGGAGGTAATGTTGCCGATTCTCTTCTTCCTGTTTCTTGAAGATCTAGAAGTGGCGTCGACATTGGGACTGTTGCTAGACTTTATGAAACTTTTCGTACTACTATTTGCCGATGATATGATGCCCATATATGAAACCCCGAGAGGTTGACAGCTGTCCCTCAACACGCTATCCAATTATAGTACGGACTGGGGCCTAAATGTATACGTAGATAATACTAAAATTATGATTTTTCGTAAAGGAGGGAAAATTCGAGCGGAGGAGAAATGGTTCTTCAACGAATCCCAGCTTGAACTTGTGGATCATTTTAACTATTTAAGCATTGTGTTCTTTGACACAGGTAAATACGACTCCAGCAGGCAAAGGTCTTAATCCATGAATGTTTTCCTTAAAAATGTACGTAATTATGATTTTTTCATTTAAAATATTGTGTGAACTGTTTGATACATTTCTACGTTTTACTATAATGTATGGTTGGGAATTAAGTAGATGTTCTGAATTTGAAAGGATTCACCGAAAACTTTGCATGCGTATTTTGCAAATCAACGCCAAATCTTCAACAGTTGCTGTATATGGTGAACTTTGGTGGTGCCCTTTCTATATTTATATGTCTATCCGTGTGTTACGTTATTGGTATAAGTTATTACGCAGTGAAAACAGTATACTGCGGGTTACTTATGATCTGTGTTCAACTAGTTTAAATAGTGATTATAAGTCTTGGTTGTTGGTGTTAAAAATATGCTATACAAACTTGGTTTTGGACACGTTTGGGAATTTCCTAATCAAAATGTTGATATTATTTGTAAAGTTGCAAAGCAGCATCTCATTGATATTTATATTCAAAAATGGAGATCTGATTTAGAATTATATGGTAAACTGTTTTTATACAAAAACATTAAAATATTTTTTTGCTATGAAATGTATCTTGATCAGGTTAGAATTCTCAGGGATAGAAAATTGATCACGCAAATTCGAACGTCTACTCATCGCCTAATGATAGAAGTTGGTAGTTACAATAACATTCCAAAGGAAGATCGTTTATGTGCATATTGTAAAAGCCAAGCTAATATTTTCATTGAAACGAGTATCATTTTATGTTAATTTATAGGTATTTACCGTTTGGAAAGTTATGTATTAAACATTTTATTGGGTTAGACCTAGTGTAGTCAAACTTGTGTCATTGTTCAAACATTCAAATAAATCCGTTTTGTCAAAATTTTTAAATATTTCAAATTCTCAAATGAATTAAGAATTAAGCACAATAAAATGTCAAGCTTCTATAAACAATTGTTATTTATACTCGTGTCTTTGGACCGTGTGAATTGTGGACGAGGAACAAACTTGTTCAAGACCAAAATAAAATCTTGTCTTCTTTTTTTTCTTCATTTTTACATTTGTGAGAGGCCTTCTCTCCTAATCTCCAGGATTTAAACAGGACCATGGTGTGATCTATTCGCATATTTACATACATGTAAGTGATACAATCTGTTTTCATTAAAGAAGCCTTCTCTCCTAGGAAGATGAGAGAAAGCTTTGTTCAGGTCAATTGTTGTAAAACAAAACCTGTTGTTAACGTTCGATCATATGCTAACTGTACCTGTATCAGATCATGATTTCAGTAAATTATATTATGAATCAGTGTAGATTGAGGTAATTATGAATAATTCCTGAACATTTCAGTTAAGATAAATAATCCTTCACGGAATCAGTAAATATACATAATCAGGGAAATATACATATTTACTGATGATACATATTTACTGTAACACATATTATATCTGTTAACAAAGGACAGTACAATACTTGGAATATCACAGATTTACAAATACAACTAGCACACATCCATAAAAAATATTTCTATACACAATACATTATAAGAAAGGGCCATAGATCGCCAGCAACTGACGGCAGACCACCATACTAGGGATCATGGGGACTTACACAATTTTTGCTATCTGCATGGACAATAACTGCATTAACACCATTTCTTCATATGCTAGCGATTGTTGACGAATCTAGCCAAGACACATATCCTACGATTAAAGAAAGTGATAGTTCTAAATCTACTTTGAAGATTTCAGGACCAACATACCCTCTCAGGAGGAAACATTTTTACAGGCCTGTTACGGAAAAGGTTTATACTGATATTTATATTTTCCTAAGCATATAACATATAATACCAGAAACAGTGAAACTACAGTTCTAAAAACTCGAACTGTTTCAAAGTTCTGTGTCTGCTTGACGTATAATTTTTATTATACATATGCTATTTGTATAGCGCCAATAACCGCCAATAACCAGCTCAGCTGCTCAAAGACATTTTGTTTTTCCCTCGATCATAGAATGTCCATCTCAACGCCACATCGTATTTTTCAATCTCAACTCCCTGGGGATCGGCTTTCCATCCTTACGAGGTACCCATTCACAGCTGGGTAAAGTCACAGTACTTTGTCCAAGTTCACTGCACGTTGCTGTACCCGCAAATATGTGTTTGCACATATTCATGTGGCCACATCTGGTCATTTACCAACGGATTCGTGGGTTCATTTAAGTTCACAGGGTTGTGTGCCGTACACTAGGGTTTGAGACAACACTAAAAGAGTCTGCATACAAAGATGGCTCTAAGGTTTTTACGCCAGGTCACAGGTGGGTCGATGCCAACACCTTAAGCTCGCTGGATCACTAGCCTGGCGCCTTAGATCTTTTGCCCACTCGTGATGTATGCATAATGTTACTTCCTGGTTTATAATATGCATGGGGAAGCTTGTGATGTATAGCACACCCTATTCTTATATATTCGACTGTACATGAATTGCAAAATCATATCAGCCTTAAACAAAATGTCTGGCCCAGACTTGAATATTCGATTATATCATAATCTAAATCTACGTACATTCGTCTAAATATGACACAAATGATGTCATTTAACGCAGTGCGAGGGATTAACTATATACCATTATTGACATATGTCAGATTGTCAATATATATTAAACTGAATACTTTTGGACCAATTCCGATTTATGTGAAAAAGAGTGAGTGAGTTTAGTTTTACGCCGCACTCAACAATATTCCAGCTATATGGCGGCGGTTTGTAATATCCAGTCTGGACCAGACAATCCAGTGATCAACAGCATGAGCATCGATCTGCGCAATTGGGAACCGATGACATGAAGTCAGCGAAACTGACCACCCGATCCTGTTAGTCGCCTCTTACGACAAGCATAGTCGCCTTTTATGGCAAGCACATGGGTTGCTTAAGACTTATTCTACCCCGGATCTTCACGGGTCATGTGAAAAAGAAATTAATCAGCAAGAACACAAAAGGTTCCCTAGTTTTTCGCTAAATTTCCCACCTAAATTTTGATGCATGCTGTACTGTTAGAAAGTCAAGCATTTGATCGTTTTCTTAGTTTACTTCTGATGGCATTTGCTTTTTTAGTTTTTACAAGTTTTGCGGAAGCTTTGCATATAGCTATATCTATGGTCGCAACGTTTAGTCCCGGCGTACCACCTGTGTAATGAGGAATTAATTCAGCACTGGGTACACTGTACACAAACATTGTCAGTAATAGTACGTGTGTCCAATACATTTCATTCATATATGACAGACAAACATTCCCTTGTCGGCTTACAAGGATTCCAAGTATCGACTTTTGAAAAGAAGAAATACCAGTGTTACTGGAGATGCTGCAAAGGAAAGTGCACTGCTATTATTCCAAACCAGCTACCTAACCTTCCTCAACACCCTGAAGTAGAAGCCCATAGCAATGAATTTTCAACTATAACGAGATCTCATGGTCACCGACTTTAATGTAGCCACGCAACAAGCTGCAAAGCATTTCAAGCGTTAAAGTTTGAGCTGAAAGATTGCCTCTTCCATTACCGTCAGGGTATATGGCGAAGTGTGCAACGCTTTGGACTGCAAGTGAGATTTAGCACTACAGATTTTATTCACGCTTCCGTGACTCTACAAATTGAGTTGCCTTTCTTTCACTATTAGGTTGTAATTGTCCCCCGCCGCAACGCGGAACGGGGGACTATGTATTCAGCGGCGTCCGTCCGTCCGTCTGTACGTACCGATTCTTGTTAACGCGATATCTCATGAACTGTTGCACCCAATGTCTTCAAATTTAGTGACAGCCTACATTTGGGGATTATGCAGACACCATTCGATTTGGGTGACCATGACCTTATTTTCAAGGTCACCACGACACTTTGACCACTTTTCAAACTCTTGTTAACGCGATATCTCATGAAATGTTGCACCCAATGTCTTGCAATTTGGTGACAGCCTACATTAGGAGATTACAAAGACACGAGACGATTTGGGTGACCTTGACCTTATTTTCAAGGTCACCACGACACTGACCACTTTTCAAACTGTTGTTAACGTGATATCTCATGCACTATTGTACCCAGTGTCTTCAAATTTGGTGAGAGCCTACATTGGGGGGATTACGCAGACACCAGTTGATTTTGGGTGACCTTGACCTTATCTTCAAGGTCACCACGATACTTTTACCGCTTTTTAAAGGCGATATCTCATAAAACATTGCTCTCAATGTTTTCAAGTATGTTGACAGCCTACATTGGGTGATTATGCGGACACCAGTCATTTCAGGCATCTTGCATGTGACCCAAAAATAAAAAGTAGTAAATATAGATATTCCATTCTTTAGCGGCGGGGGACATTGCCACATCAGTGGCAAACACTTGTTTTGGTGCGTTTTTGTAGCGGTATGACTTTTGTTTAATAGTTATCTACCTTGAGATTAAAGCACATGGCAGCAAAAATGAAAGCTCCATCAGTTTCAGCAAATGTAGATTATATATGGCCACAACCTAAAAATAAGTTGTGCAAAATAATTTTTTTTCTCAGGTTGTGTACACCGTAACTGTCAATATGTATACTTTATTAGTTGTTTATGTGTATTTTCAAATTGTTTCAACTTTGAATACTATCAACATTGAGGGATCCGTTTGAGGTTGCAATAAGTTTCAACATTGTTATTGCATTCATTGGTAATTTCACATACGTTGCTGTGTTTCACAGTGAATATTTCTTGGAATTGGTTTAGATTATGACTGACAATAACGTTCAAAACATGTAAGATTCAGTTTGATAAAATTTATTCACAATTTAACGTCTCTGTACATTACTAGCATCAATAGTGACTTTCTGTATTTTGCAGCTTTTACCAATTGCACATCAAAGGAACATTCAACTTTAATCGCTCTATTCAAGCAACATTGAACTGAGTAAATTACTCAAATCTACATGCGTTGGTTAACTAGCTGTCGCAGGACAGTACATTGAACCTGCAGTAAATATACTTCTGTGTTGCCTCTTGTGAAGCCTTGAAACACTGACGATGCTTGGCTAAATGCTGTCGAACTTACTGACCTTCAAACTTCAGTAATCTTGAATTATTTTGATTGTGTGACTGGTCAGTTGGTGGAGAACGAGGTCAGGGCCGGGTGGAACCATTGGGCCACCAAACAGCTATCTCTCCACTAAATGTATGAATGTCCATTACACTATCTGGAGTACACTTTCGGACAAAAATGTTGTTTATTGGAACTGCGGGATGGACTAATGGATAAGCTTTTGCTCGTCAAGCCATACAAACAGGTTCGATTCCCGACAAGAGTACAGTGTGAGAAGCCTATTTCTGGTGCCCCCCGCCGTGATATTGCTAATCCATACTCACTCACTCATTCTAAATATATGAGAAGATATCTTACATTCTTTGCAAAGATACCTCATTCCATTTGTCAAGAACAAAATGCAGAAGCAAATAATAGTCCGATTGTTGTTTTTTTATAATATTCTGCACAAAGTTACACTGTTCATTAAACGAAATATATATAGTTTGGAAAACAGCGTTTTGTTCTGGAGGATTTCCATTGCTAACGAACTTTTCATCCGTATCACGTCAGAGATTCATAAACACAAAACGGTGTTTGTCACCAAGTGGGTGGCCAGCAAGAAGGCAGAGAGAGGAGTAAATATTTTGCATGATAGATCACAGAGAGTACTTGATGGCTGATCACATTCAGCAGCTCGGGCCATGAGCTTTGTTTTTGGGTGTGTTTTTTTCCACATCTGGCTTGTACTTTTTTTTTCTTTCTTTTTTTTTTTCCATGAAAAAATAAAGTTTTCCATCATAACATTCGTTACATAATGACACATACAAATACATGAATATAATCATCCAACATATCAGGCTGTGACACAGTTAAACCTCCGATATATAATGGTGTATAGGGTGTTGTGTGTAGTGCCACATCCAACATATCATGTTTTATCAACGTGCGCAGCATGCTGTATTCAGTGTTGTATATGGCCTCATATCAGACATAGCATGTTGTATATGGGTCACAACCAACGTATGTTGTATATTGCGCAACTTCCAAAATAAGTTGTACATAATGTCATATCTGATATATCATAAGTACAGTAGAACATGTATATAGCGAACACGGATATAGCGTACAAACGGATATAGCGAACAAATTTAAAAGTCCCGTCAATAGTCCTTTATAATATCATTAAAATTATATGCGAATAACGAACTCGTGAGACGCGAATTAACGGCTATAGCAAACAGATTTACTACCCCAAGCCCCAATTAACGACGTGATTAGCGAACTCACTCAGTGTCAGCTCAGCCACTTAGTGGTATACATCAACCTTGTTGGCGGCGAATCAACATTGTTTGATGGTCATTAATCAATAAACAAAACAAACATTTCGTGTTTAAAAGCTTGACTGGTATACAGGTCTTCGTTCACTCTCGTCACTATGGCGAGGCAAACGTAAAGCTATCACTTTTGACACCAAGCTTCAGATAATTCAGGCTGTAGATTCAGGTGTAAAATCTAAGACAAACATCGCTTTCGACTTTGGCATTCAAAATCCACTCTCAGTTCCATTATTAAGAATCGCTTCTGTTGACCCCGACCTCATCAATGATTGACTGAAAGCTCGCCTGCCTGGCTATCTTGAAGAGTACAAGCCTGATAACATCTTCAATGCTGACGACACTGGCCTCTTCTACAAAATGAAACCAAACAGAACTCTTCACTTTAAATCTGAAAAATGTAGTGGGGGGAAAAATTCTAAAGAGAGAATAACATTGTTGGTAGCGGCAAACATGTCCGGGAGTGAAAAACTTAAGTTGTTAGTCATAGGGAAGTCAGCAAAGCCTAGATGCTTAAAAACTGTACGCAGTTTGCCAGTAACGTACAGATCAAATGCCAAGGCCTGGATGACTGGTGAATTATTCACAGAGTGGATCAAAAAACCTGGAAAAGAGTATGACAAGACAAAAACGTAAGATCCTGATGTTTGTAGACAATTGTCCTGCCCATCCTGTCCTGACCAAGGTATAATAGCAAACCTGAAACAACTGTACAAATCACTCTCCTTGATACCATCCAGACGATTCATGCCGCTTGGAGACAGGTCACATCTAAGACGATCGCCAACTGCTATCGGAAGGGAGGCTTTGGCCTTCCTGAGCGAGATGAAGGTTCGTCAGACGATGAGACAGACAACATGGTTCTTTCCGACCTCAGAGTTATGTGGAATGAACTGTCAGATAAAGCAGAAGAAATCCCGGCAGATGTCACGTTGGACGACTTCATCAATGCTGATAATCAAGTTGTTACAGCCGAACGTCCTACTGAAGACGAGATTGTGACGTCAGTAGCCCAGCAGTTTGCCACGCCCACTGTCACATCCGCTCCCAACTCTGATAGTGAAGATGATGAACCTCGACCGAAGCAATCCTTTGCTGAGGCCAATGCAGCATTGGAGACACTACGTCATCTACTTGTTTGTGAAGGTACAGATAGTTCTATCTTCGACTCTCTTGCAGATGTCTGAGATGCAGTTGACAAAATGAAGTCTGCAAGACGTGGTGTGCAGAGCAAAATTGTGGACTTTGTTAAACGTAATTAAGTTATATACATGTATTGTTGAGATTGTTGTGATTGTTAAACATGTTCTAGCTAATGTCTGTGAATGATAAATTCAGTTTTTTAATGTTATGTCAATGTACATGTACAAGAATAAAGATTTGTAGCCTCAGCATATACATGTCTCTACATCTCTACAGTCCAAGATGGCGGTCAAATGTGAATAACGAACAACGGATATAGCGAACTAAATTTCTTGGTCCCTTGGAATTCGTTATATCCGTGTTCTACTGTATATAGTTTTCCATCCCATATGTCATGTTGTAAATAACATCATATATGAACATATCATATTGTTTATAGCACCACATCTGACATATCAAGCTGTATATTGTGTCACATCCAACATATCATGTTGTACATAGTGTAATTATCTGATATACATTGTAAATATGTCTTATCTAACATATGTTGTATTTAGTGCCACAATTATTCTGACATGTCATGCTGTGTTATATATTGCGCAACATCCGGCTTATTGTGTTGTATATTGTGTCTTATATCCAACCTATAATATGTGTTCCCAAAGTTACACTAGTGCCATTAACTAACTAGTCAAATATATAACTAAAACAAAGATAATTTTTCAAAAGGGGAAACAGATCAAGGTTTTATTAAAGAAGCGGTTGCTGCATACACAGGTCAGGTTTGAATACTGGGAATAATGGATGCCATTTATTAGCAAATTTCTTCATTTCATTCTTCCTTTTGGCAATGAAGCTTTGTAGCAACCCACTATGTAATAACAACGCACTATGTAATAAAATTTTCAGAGTCCAAAATTTTTCGGACTTAGGCGATTATATTACATAACGGGTTATTACAAACTGCGTTACACCAGTAGCAACCCACTATGTAATAACAACGCACTATGTAATAAAATTTTCAGAGTCCAAAAACATTTCGGACTTTGGCGATTTTATTACATAACGGGTTATTACAAACTGCGTTACACCAGTAGCAACCACTATGTAATAACGACGCACTATGTAATAACATTTGCAGAGTCCAAAAACATTTCGGACTTAGGCGATTTTATTACAAAGCGAGTTGGTACTTTTGCCTAAGGCTGGAAAATGACTGAAAATCAAAGTTGAAGATATTCCTTCCGGTCAGGACAATATGTGTTTTACCCCCTTAATTAAGTGTAAACTTCAGCTTAAACCCGTTCCATCTTATGAACTGTTAATATTTCGGAGTTTTCTGATGGTTTATTACAAACCGGGTTGAGTAGCGAAATGTAATAAGATTTTGCACATCTTAACGCACTATGTAATAAAATTTTCAGAGTCCAAAAACATTTCGGACTTAGGCGATTTTATTACATAACGGGTTATTACAAACTGCGTTACACCAGTAGCAACCCACTATGTAATAACGACGCACTATGTAATAAAATTTTCAGAGTCCAAAACATTTCAGACTTAGGCGATTTTATTACAAAGCGAGTTGGTACTTTTGCCTAAGGCTGGAAAATGACTGAAAATCAAAGTTGAAGATATTCCTTCCGGTCAGGACAATATGTGTTTTACCCCCTTAATTAAGTGTAAACTTCAGCTTAAACCCGTTCCATCTTATGAACTGTTGATATTTCGGAGTTTTCTGATTGTTTATTACAAACCGGGTTGAGTAGCGAAATGTAATAAGATTTTGCACATCTTAACGCACTATGTAATAAAATTTTCAGAGTCCAAAACATTTCGGACTTAGGCGATTTTTATTACAAAGCGAGTTGGTACTTTGCCTAAGGCTGGAAAATGACTGAAAATCAAAGTTGAAGATATTCCTTACGGTCAGGACAATATGTGTTTTACCCCTTAATTAATTATGTAAACTTCAGCTTAAACCCGTTCCATCTTATGAACTGTTAATATTTCGGAGTTTTCTGATGGTTTTATTACAAACCGGGTTGAGTAGCGAAATGTAATAAGATTTTGCACATCTTAACGCACTATGTAATAAAATTTTCAGAGTCCAAAACATTTCGGACTTAGGCGATTTTATTACATAACGGGTTATTACAAACTGCGTTACACCAGTAGCAACCCACTATGTAATAACGACGCACTATGTAATAAATCTTTCAGAGTCCAAAAACATTTCGGACTTAGGGGATTTTATTACAAAGCGAGTTGGTACTTTGGAAATATGTGAAAAGTTGGTCCCGCTTGGATCGCCTTTTACGATCCTGTAAGTGCCATCCTACCCTGTAACGGCGTTATCCGCCTATTGTGACAGGTACGACAAGTGAGGTTTGCCGTGGATCCATTCTATCCCGTATCCACTCGGGTATGTTGCTGTGTTTGTGTATTAGTACCTGTGTATGCATTTGTGTTTCCGTGTTGAAGAATGGTGGCCATATATGTGTTGTGGCTCACCCGTAACGTCCCTTAAACCCATACCGCTATAATAGAACTTACTAGCTGGCAATGTTTTCCGTTAGTAAAAGCCTACCAACCGCGGCAAGGTCGAGAACTATGTGGCAGGTTTGTTTTTGTTTTTGTTTTTTGTTTTTGTTTTTGCTTTTTGTTTTGTTTTGTATTTTTTTCTTCTTTTTTTTATTTCTTTTCATTTATTTATTTATTTTTAATTTTTAAAAAGGAAAACACGTGTGCCTAACACTAAGATATGACATATCCAATAAATATATTGTTGAATCTAGTTTTAATGTGGTAAAGTTATGTGTGCATTGTTCACATTGATATCTTGTATTGCATGCTGAGCATGGATATGAATATGTTATAATAGCAGCTACGGGTATGTTTTCAAGATATGTGATAAAGGATCTGATTTAATGTTAAAAAGGGGCCGTGGGGTAGCCTAATGGTTAAAGCGTTGGCTCGTCACGGCGAAGACCCAGGTTCGAATCCCCACATGGGTACTATGTGAGAAGCCCATTTCTGGTGTCCCTGCCGTGATGTTGCTGGAATATTGCTGAAAGTGGCGTAAAACCAAACTCAGTCAATCAGTAATGTTAAAAACTTGGACGACATTAGGGACGGTCTGTTTATATAACATCTTCCTTCATTTTACTTCTCATATTCCTTCATTTTATTTCTTTCTATGTTGCATTTAATGCCCTTTCCAATGGGTTTTAAGTTACGTAAAGACGATCCGATATCCTAACACTGTTCCTGGAATTCCTAACCAGTACTATGCCATTCTTTCCCACATAAACAAGAGGGGGAAAGCGAAAATTATGTCTTTGTTTGTTGAATTTTACGGCGCACCGACGCTGAAAAGGTCATAGAGCCCCCGATTGTGTTATATAAATTATCTTATCAATTGTTCGGAAAGAGACAAACCTTAAAATTATGTCACAGTATAGAACACAGATAATAACGTTTATCACAAACATATGAAAGTTACAATACAAGCATAATATTATATCTATGAATTTTAAATAGCACATATATACCTTTATTGGATTTTGCAACATCTAATCAAATATACTCGACTAAAGGTGGTGTTGTTTTTTTTATGCAACTTTGAAAATTTTCAGCCAGGCATCGCCTTGTTTGGGCAGATATATTAACTTCATTTTCGAGAATGTAAGAGATTTGTCTTTGTCCAGACACAGGTGTCTTCTCAGCAGTCAGCATGGTGATGTGTTCTACTGTTTAAATACTTGGTGTCATTTGAAAATATGAAGAAGACGTCTAAAGTCAAGCTGAATAATTACCAAAATATGTTTTGCTTTTCAACAGTATGAGTGCGTGTTATGTGGAAGAAACCGAGTCAACGAAATTTAATGTACATGTTCATGTGTGAAAATTGTTTCAAGAATACAGAGTATTTCAAATGTTAATTTACATCAAAGTTCTCTACTGTTGCTGCTTTGCAACAAAACTAAGATCCCAAACACAAATTCCCATGAATGAACTCGTCTAGTCTGTAAGTAAGTTTCAGTGTCTCAGTGAATGCAATCAGCGCCAATGAATTGCCGTTATTTCGTACCAGTCATGGTTAAGCTGGCGAAGTGTAAGCCATGCATGAATCCATGGTCTATTTGAACCAGAACAGACACTTCTGACATACATGACTAATCCACTTCCTCTGCCATATCTCACGTACAATCTACGTACACTTATATGTCCAGGAACGTGACCAATTACAGCGGGATTCAAAGTGGATCATTGGGTATCCTATTGCTTCTACTGTATTTCTGAAGAAAGTGCACACTGCCTCAATGTAAATACCATAAAAGGATACCTTTGCACAGTTGTCCTGATAATTCTATCTAGAACTAAATCAGGAAGAAAAGGGTAATCCTCCCCACTGTTTCCATTACCCGACTCCATTGAATCTAATTCATCTACTTGTCTTGCCCCGTTCGTATCTGCTCGATCGTGTGCGCTGTCGCTGTTTGAATCTCTACCTTCGTCGCCACAGTTTTCATCTGCATTTCGATATTGGTCTTTATCTTCGTCTGTGTTTTGCTCTGAGTCTCTTTCTTCATCAGGTTTTCGATCAGTGTTTCTTTCCTCGACTATATTTCGATCTGCAACTTTATATTTGTCCGTGTTTTGATCTGAGTCTCTGTCTTCATCTGCATCGTGATCTGAGTCTCTGTCCTCATCTGTATCTTGATCTGAGTCTCTATCCTCATCTGTTACTTGATCTGAGTCTCTGTCCTCATCTGTATCTTGATCTGAGTCTTTGTCCTCATCTGTACTTTGATTTATGTCTCTATCATTATCTGTACCTGTGTCTCTGTCCTCATCTCTACATAGATCTATTTCTCTATTTACATCTGTATCTTGATCCGAGTCTCTGTCTTCATCTGTACTTTGATTTATGGCCCTATACTTATCTGTCCCTGAGTCTGTGTCCCTCATCTGTACATTGATCTATTTCACTGTCCTCATCTGTACTTTTGATCTGTGTCTCTATCTCCATCTGTATCATGATCTGAGTCGCTGTTTTCCTCTGTATTCCGATCTGTGTCTCTATCTTCATCAGTTTTTCGAACCGAGTCTGAACTTCTATCTATGTTTACATCATCATCTGTATCGCGATCTATGTCTGTGTCTTCGTCTCTTTTTTGAGTTATGTCTCTATCTCCATATGAGCTTTGATCTGTGTCTCCATTTTCATCTGTAGTTAGCTCAGTTTCTCTATCTTCATCTGTATTTCCATCTGTATTTGCATCGTGATCAGTCTGCCTGTGTCTGTTTATATTTCGATCCAGCATTTCTTTTGCTATATCTTCGATGTCTCGATCACTGTACTCACCTTCATGTGCGTCATCATCCCATTCCGTTTCTGATAATCCAACTCGTTGTCCGAGGCTATCTCTCAAATATTCTCTATCCTCATTGTTGTCAGTGTACCTTGCTTCTCCACAGCTGCTCTGTACATGTTTCCTCGTGCCATCAATTTCACAACTGGCTTCAGATTCACTGGACAACGTTTGTAGAAAGGTTCGCAATAAGCGCAAGAGATAAGCGCGTGTTGTATTTCGACAGACACATAGTGATCACCTTGCTCCTCTGGAAAGTATCCTAAAGTGAGTACTGGGACATTTTAAATTCGTAAGTGTTTGTGTTCGAAACCACACAGTGGTAGAGATCGCCTTGGGCATGAAATACCAGAAACTGGCAATTGTATGTCCACGCAAGAGCCTGCAAGGTAATGTTATCACCATCAGTTGATTCTTTTCTCATGTTTCTTACGTAAGTGTTAAAATCTTGAGGAACAAAGTTCTGATAATGCTCAGAGTGTAGATGTATCTGCTCACAAGCTGTTCTTCGTAGAGTTTTAGGATCCTGGCAAATTCCAATGTTTTTTATTTGGTCTGCGACTGCCTCGAACTGGCAGTTGCCAGATCCTTTTGGGCTTTTGAAACCATTACATTTCTGTTCTCACAGAAGAACCGCTGTGCAGATCTCTTCAGATGTTGTGGCTGCTTTGTGATCACTTCTCTTTGTTGATTGTTTTCAACTCGTCGAGTCTCGAGTATCTCGTGTTCTGTTTCAAACTCATTTTGCAATAGATAGTACTTGTCTCGGTGCAAACGCCTTCTATGCATTCTCTCAAACCTGCGTTTTGAATTTTCTCACGAATAGCCTCTTCTTCAACAGTCCTACTTGTTATGGATTGCACGCCTATCCATTGTTTCACCAAGTCCCCTTTGCATTTTCTCACATGTACAAGATACCTGTCAAAAAGTTTGCTCCTTTTCAGCACTGTCCCTTTCAGTACTTGCCTTTTGTGTGGCACTCTATCCTTGTCTGGGTATTTCACAAGGACCCTGTCACCCTTCTTATAAATGGAACAGCCGTGTCGTTTTGCAAATTGAAGCGATGCTCTGAGAACACATCTGTCAGATGACAGCGTAGCTTTTCGTCTTATCTCATCTGCTGATACCGGACCTCGACCACCGAAGTAAACGCAAAATGGTGACTGGTATGCAAGTACTTCTTTCGGTTGTTTGTTGAGGGATCTGGCTGAGGGATCTGGCTGAGGGATCTGGCCTCCACCCAGTTGTAACCGCGGCTACCCTTCCTTAGTGAATCATATCTTAATTTACTTTTGACAAGGCGGTTTTGCCTCTCAACCTTGCCCTGTGACTGGGGGTGGTAGGGCCTTCCCTTCACTACCTTGACTCCATTGCGGTCTAACAACCTTTGAACCTCCCCTCTGAATTCTGGCCCATTGTCCGACTGTACAATCCTCGGAAACCCGTGTTCTATGAAGATAGACTGTAACGCTTTAGCGACATCGTCTGCCGTTTTACGTTCTAATGCCCGTAAGAACAGAAACCTTGAAAATACATCTACAACCATTAAAATGTACCTGTACGTTTTCGAATTGTGTACAACAGCTTGTTCCTTCATCGTAATCAGATCGATCTGAACCCTATCAAATATGCATTTGGCAGTAACAGCTTTTGGTGCCCGGTTTGTAAACCGAGGGCATGTAAATGGCCATGTTTTTTGTCTTTTTCAGAACACTCAAGACCTTCCATTCACTACATCCTCCGAATTTTCTCTTTAGAACATATGCTACTACTCCTGGCCCCCTGCACCCTTTGTCTGTCGAACCTTCTTTTTGAACCTGCTTTCAAAAGTGCCCTTTTGTCAATACACGTTTGTTTTCGTGAAACAAAACATCTTCTCCTTTACAGTCTTCAAAGTAAGACTCTCTCGGTTCCGCAAAACCGAACAATTGCACTTCTTTCATTCTTTGATCTCTCTTTCACCGGCTTTTGATAAGTACCCTTTACAAGCTGTACAATTACACTGTATGTGTCGATGTCTAGAGGCCTCATTTCTCACTGTTGTTGTGTACCTACATAAAAAACCAGCAAGTCAAGCATCAACAAATGTTCAGTGTAGCTTCAACTTGAACAAATTCCGAAAGTACGCCAGAATTAACAAAAATGTAAACTTTTGACAAAATGCATATTTTCTGAGCCAAGTTCGTTCGATTGAAGTGATGTTCAAAAAGGAGGTTGCCTATGACATACGTTTTTGACTCGAAAATTTTATGTTCATGTTATAGAACGGACTCAACCATCCATTTAAACTAAACAGCAAACAACGTTCAGTGTAGGCTCTTTCAGAACCTACTTAAACAAGTACGTCTGCATTAAGAAAATGTAAACATTCGACATCAGGTATAATTACTTACCCTAATACGTTTTATGTAGCAGAGACATTTTTCATGTTTTTAATAAGTCAGTTTGGTTTGTGTGTATAGAACTATTTTACAATTATTGAATATAAAATGGTGTTATAGTGTTTTATTGTTTGCAAGTAAAATAAGAATTAACATATCATATAAGTCATAAAAAGGTCACTAAAAATATTGAAGGTTGGTGGTAGTCCTCTAAAGTTTGTGGTTTTATGCATATGTCAATCATATTGATATTTGGTTGTATTTGTCAAGTATTTCAAATGAATTTCATTCATCTGAAACGTTCTTATTATGTTTAGGATTCACAAAATATGCTGGATCTAAAGTATGGTCTCATTCTGGATTATTGTTTATCACATGACTCTAATTCCTAGCTTTTAATTGGCTAATTTCAAATTCCCATAATTCCCAAGCACCAATCTGAGCACCCTTGTAATAACACTTTAGCACAGCACAGCACCCAGGCAACAACAAGCAGAGAGAAATTGACATGTAACGAAGACAAAAATAAGCGATCCAATAAAGATAAACACTTGTAAGTCCAAGTATGGTTCGGGTCATTTTATGGTCGGGTTATATAGATGATCTTACCAATTGAGTGAGTGAGTGAGTTAAGATTTAAAGTCACATCGGCAATATTTCAGCCATATCGTGACTAAAGCAAGTTATAAATATATCAACAATTTAAGTGAAATTATAAAATTCTGCCAACGAAGGACAGTAAAATAACTAGATAATCACAGATATATATGTAAAACTAGCAATTGAATCTAAAACATTTTAACTATAGGGGACAACACAATATAAAAATGGGCTATAGATCGCCACCAACTGAAGGTAGATCACCATGCTAGGAGCCATGGGGACTTACATTACTTTTGCTACCTGCATGGATCCTAGCTGGATTTACACCATCCCTTCAGCCGCTAGCGATTATAGGAAAATTTAGCCAACAATTAAAATTACAAAATACTACGTTTAAAATGTGATAATTTATATTTTACTTTGAAAGTTTTGGGACTTACGTACCCTCTCAGGAGGACAATAATTTTACGCTACGTCAACCCCCTTTGAGGGTACAGCCACTAACAATCTCAGTGACTAATTTAAATTACCAATAATAAAATATTTATCTAGTTACAAATCAGTTAATAAATCTAATTCTTTTAAAAATTCAACTATTAAATGATAATTAGCATTATTAAAAAGATCCTTCAATGTTTTGACATTAAAATACTTATCCCTTGTGATGGAATATTCAACACAGTCAAGCAGGACATGCTTGACCGTGATTCTTTCATCACAAGGGATACAAAACGGAGGATCCTCACCTTTCAATAGGTACTCATGAGTATATCGTGTGTGGCCAATACGACATCGTCGCATAATGACCTCTTCAAATCTGGACTGACAACCCAAGTAGGTGTAACCAATATAGGGTTTTATTGCATGTAATTTATTTATACCTACTTGGGTGTCCCACTTCTTCTGCATCAGATCACGGATGTATGTTCTAATGCTTGCTTTGTAATCAGAGTAAGGAATAAGAAGTGGTGTCACAGATTTGTTGAGTGCTGCCTTTGCAGCAAGATCGGCCATTGTATTCCCAGAAATACCAACGTGGCTGGGTAACCAACAAAAGACGATGTCGCATTGGCCAGTTGCAAGATCATTATATAATTCTATAATTTCTATTAAAAGTGGATGTTTACAAGAAATATTTTTAATCGCCTGAAGGCAAGACAGAGAGTCAGAAAAGATTATGTATTGTTTATATTTAGTGTGTCTATTTATATATTTGAGAGCTGTTAGGATTGCGTTTGCTTCAGCTGTGAAAATTGAACTGTCATTGGGTAATCTGGAAGATATTGTTCTGGACCCAATGACAGTGGCACAAGCAACCGCACCACCATCCTTGGACCCATCTGTAAATAAGGATTTATATGTATTATATTTACTTTTTAATTGATGATATTCTTGTTTATATTGTAAGTCATTAGTTTCTGATTTTTTAAATTTAGTGAGTGTTAGGTCGACTTGTGGCCTAACCAATTGCCAAGGAGGAGAAGAAAGAAGACGGGAAGGAGATATATTCTCCAACTCAATGCCAGCAGCAGAAATATATTGTTGGATTCTTATCCCAAGAGGTGGGACAAGAGAAGGTTTTTTATTATACAAATCCTCATAAAGAGGATTAAAAACGCAAGTGTGAGCAGGATTGGATTCATTAGAATATAACTTTGTGATATATTGTAGGGACAATTTGATACGGCGAAGTTTTAAAGATGGCTCATCAGCCTCAACGTAGAGACTGTCAATGGGAGAGGTTCTGAAAGACCCAAGACAAAGTCTTAGACCCTGGTGATGGATAGAATCAAGTAGTTTGAGGTTGCTTTTACAGGCCCCACCATATACGATAGAGCCGTAATCAAGCTTCGAGCGGACAAGTGATCTGTAAAGGTGTAGGAGCGTAGCTTGATCCCCTCCCCACCTTGAATTAGACACGACTTTCAATAAATCGAGTGCCTTCAGGCATTTAGTTTTCAGGGATTTGATATGCGGAAGAAAAGTTAAATGGGAGTCGAAAATGAGACCTAAGAACTTGGCCTCTTTTACAACTTTGATGGGAGTGCCACCTAGAAACAGTTCTGGGTCTGTATGGGGTTTATATTTACGGCAGAAATGTATGCAATTAGTTTTTGATTTAGAAAATTTAAAGCCGTTTTCAAGACACCATTTATGTATTTTATTTAAACACAACTGTAGTTGCCGTTCAATGGTATGCATATTCTTACCGCGACAAGAAATGTTAAAATCATCCACAAAAAGTGATCCATCAATTGAATCATTTAAAACCTTGGATAGACTGTTGATCTTAATGCTAAATAAAGTGACAGACAAAATACTGCCTTGCATGGACACCCTGATCCTGATTGTAATGATCAGACAGGGTTGAACCCACTCGGACTTGAAATTGCCTGTCATTTAAAAACTGTGATATAAAAAGAGGTAAACGACCCCTTAAACCAAAATCATGTAAATCCTTTAAAATGCCATGCTTCCAGGTGGTATCGTACGCTTTCTCGAGATCAAAGAATATCGATACTGCATGTTGTTTATTGACTATAGCATTTTGATAAAGGATTCTAATCGTACTAAATGATCAATGGTACTACGATTTTTCTGAAACCACATTGGATATTTGATATCAGGTTATTGGTTTCAAGATACCAAGTTAGTCTATTGTTCACCATTCTTTCCATGGTTTTTACAGACACAACTCGTTAAAGAGATTGGTCTATAATTAGAAGGATCAGTATGATCCGGCCAGGTTTTGGAATAGGCACTACAATTGCATTACGCCAGAAAGTTGGGGAAATTCCCGAAGTCCATATTGAATCAAAATATTTAGAAGTGTTTTCCAAACATGATTCCGGTAAATGTTTCAAGAGCTGATAGTGTATGTTATCAGCTCCTGTTGCTGTATCATGAGCTTGCTCCAAGGGCAGTGTGGAGCTCATGTAATGAAAATAATTCGTTGTAGTCTTCGCCATTGTCTGAGTTAAAATTTATTCTCTTCTTTCCTGTTGTTTCTGATAATGTTGAAATTCTGGGACATAATTGGACGAAGAAGAATGTTTGGCGAGAGTTTCACCAAGCTTATTGGCAATGTGAGACTTATTAGTTAATAAACTGTCACCATCCTTCAGATGGCGAACAGTAGATTTGGAACCTTTGCCCTTAATTCTTTGGATCATGTTCCACACCTTTGAAATTGGGGTGCGTGAATTTATCTTGGAAGCGTAGTTTCTCCAAGACTGGCGCTTATTCTGTTTAAATGCGCGTCGAGCCTTAGCATTTAAAATTTTACTTTGTCCAAATTATGGACCGTAGGATGTTTGCGAAAAACTTTTCGGCTTTCTTCCTACTCTTTCTGGCCTGTTTACAATCATTATTGAACCATGGCTTGCGAATGTGAGGATTTGCAGAGGACTTAGGTATTGTTTGATCAGCTATGGCAGTGAGCTGATCTGTAAATAGCAATTTGATCATCGGTATTTTGAAAACGTTCAGGTGTTAGGTTTGAAGTACACAATATCTCAAACAGTTGCCAATTTGCTTTTAAAATTCCACCTAGATGATGAAGAATCAGCAATTGGGTTGCTGGTTTTCAGAATGGTGGGAAAGTGATCGCTGCCACAGAGGTCATCATGGACCGACCATTCAAATTCATTTAATATGTTGGCATCCGTAGAGAAAGGTCAAGGGCTGAATACATTCCAGTAGCAGGATGTAAATAAAGTGTTAGAGGCATCGTTATATATGCATAAATTATTGTCGTTAATGAATTCCTCAAGTATCTTCCCTTTACTATTTGTATTTACGCTTCCCCATATAGGATTGTGACCATTCAGGTCCCCATGATAATGCATGGCTTAGGGAGCTGATCGTAAAGTTGTTGAAGATCAGATTGTCGCAGTGGCGTAGAGGAGGGATATACAATGAGCACAGAGTAAATACAATGTGCATAGTTAGCCGGACAGCAACAGCTTGAAGATTTGTATTAAGAGGAACGGGGCTGTTAATGACTCCCTGCCGTATAAAAATAGAAGCCCCTCCAGAAGCCCTATCTCCTGGTGGAGAAAAGAAATGATGACAATTGTATTGTCGTAACTCAAATGTGTCAGTAGGTTTGAGATACGTCTCTTGGAGACACAGTGCCGACGGTTTATAATCTTGAATCAACAGCTGTACTTCATTTAAATTCTTTCTAAGTCCTCTGCAATTCCACTGGATTAGATTTAAAGATTGAGTCATGGAGGCTCAACTGGGGACCTAGTCCGTGAACGTGAGGAAGAAATGTTTCTTCCTCTCTCCTGAGATGGAGTCACCTCCATATCCAAAGGAGCAAATGCGTTTTCAATGGTTATGTCCGTAGAAGGGAGATTCCCAACTTTCAACTGTTTGTTTTGCCTTTTTTTTTCTTTCCTGGTTTTTTGAATGTCTGATTTTTCAACATTATGCTCGGTTTGAATCACAATCTGATTAGTTTGTGTTTCTGAAGATACATTTTTTTGGTGGAGTGTTTGTACTAAGACTGAGAGGCTGATCTGAAATTACCCACGTTAACTCAGTCTGACACATGATAGATGAGGTTGGTACAGACCGGGTAACCACAGCAGAGTAGGACAAACTGGTAGGATTTTGTGTCTGGCTTGCGTACAGTTTCTTGGCTTCAAAAAAAGAAATGTTATTTTTGTATTTGATTTTCACTATTTCAGACTGTTTTTGCCACTCAGGACATGACTTTGAAGAGGCAACATGACCGCCTCCACAGTTTGCGCATTTCATGTCTTTTTGACAATCTGAAACATCATGGTGTTCACCACACCGATGACACACAATATGACTGTGACAAGATTTTGAGCCATGGCCAAATTTCTGACAGGTGTA
This sequence comes from Haliotis rubra, assembly GCF_003918875.1. NCBI lineage: Eukaryota > Metazoa > Mollusca > Gastropoda > Lepetellida > Haliotidae > Haliotis > Haliotis rubra. Next base: position 46,057 of record NW_025766232.1, read on the forward strand.
GCATCGGAGTGGAGTGGGGATATACACCTCCACTCCTAGATTCAAATAACCAGCCTTAATGGATCGTGGAACTGATGCACAGGCAAAAGTCACAAGATATGTGTTTGTGTTTTTAACAGTGCCATCAATTTTTTTTGTGAAACGTTTAATGGATGTGACCCCTTGATCTTCTAGTTCAGATTGAATTTCTTGTTCAGACATGTCGGACAGGCATCGATCTCTCTGTCTCGAATAATGCCCCGACATGAGTTAAGCGTTCTATGAGACGAGTTACATTTTTCACATCTCCGCAAATTCCAGAAACACCTTTGGACACAGCAAATGGATTTAATTTGATAGGTTCATGATCAGAAGCCTCAATCACCAAGAACCGAGACCAGGATTCTACATTTTTTGAAATAGTTTCGTTGGAACCATCACGTTCCAAACGTCTCTTTTTTTCATTTCGAGCGGAACCAGGGTAGTTTTGTGACATGGTGATGGATATAAGTTCAACATCCCTGCTCCCCACCCGCCACCGAGTGTCAACAAGGACAGTGTTACATTGCACCGGACATCCAGGATGCAAACACCGAGGATACAGGGATGTTATACTCCAGCAAGTATGACACGAAAAGCTGAATTGGTTTACCAAATTAAATGTCTGGCTGGTTCGGCCCATAACAAGTAACCAGAAACCTACAGATTTCGGAGGTCAACGTCACCAGATTGGCCCATGAGCCACCGCCTTCTGGCATGGTACTCTAGGCAAATAAATATAAGTACAGTTCAAATAATAACATTCATATTCATAAATGCAAAACAATGCACAACATTCAACATGAATAGTTTCCATGCACAGGGCATGGCATGACCAGCCGATTGATAGAACCGGGCCAGTTCTACCACCCGTCTAGGTGAAGTCAGGGCCGAAGTGGTGTGTTGGGCAAAGGAACACTGTTCCTGGAACCAGTGCCCTCAACCACCAGACTACCTTCCTCCACCGACACAGGGGCGCAACCCACGGCAAACGGGTTGGTGGACCAAAATATCCCCCCCGGGTCCACAACGGGGGGTTGTAAGGCGCTTAGCGTGACCCAGCACCCACCACGAGGAGGTGGCCTTTCATGGGTGCCGATCTTACCAATTGTTCGGAAAGAGGTAAGCTCTAAATGAGATGAACACATCTCTTGAGTGAGTGAGTGAATGAGTTTAATTTTACGCCGCACTCAGCAATATTCCAGCTATATGGCGGAAAACATCTAGAATTCTTCAAGTACTGTATATTAAATAACTAGATACATTTAATGGGAAGGGCATAAGTTAATAGCGGCGCAAAAACAGTCGCTAGGGACCCAAAGACGTTTTGGCACTATAAAACCAGCTTCAGTCAGGGCTAGTACAAGCAACCGCACCTACACATACACACGCATGCACGTCGTCATATGATTGAAATATTCTACAGTGCGACGTTAAACCCAAATTCACCTCGCCTCAACTACAATTTCTACCACTTAGACTACCACTACGGCCACCACTAAGACCACCGCGACTTCTACCACGACTACAGTCCGCTTGGCTCAAAAGCGGACCGATGAATTGCAATCTAACTCGAAAACTAATAAACATAACATACTCAATGAAACGCTGATCATAATCAAAACATCATACCAACAGCCAGGTGTTCAAGAAGCACGTTCACAGACGTTATTTATTCATTAACCTGTGCCGTGCCGTCTCCATCCGTTCTCGAACACCTGGCTGTCCCTTTCTCTGCACTCCTCCCTCGTAACAAATAGTGAACTGTGTCAATATTTTAATGATAGATTGTTAAACAACTTTTTTATTTTTAGGACATAAATTCTGCAAACAAATCACAGAGTTGGTATGATGTTTTGATTTTGATCAGCGTTTCATTGAGTATTTTATGTTTATTAGTTTTCGAGTTAGATTGGTAATTCATCGGTCCGCTTTTGAGCCAAAACGGACTATACCAAGAACAACCGCGACTACAACCACCACTACAACATCCACTTCCATTTAGACTACCACTTCGACTACCACTACGACTATGTACCAGCTTATCGTAAGGCTCTCATAATATTTCGCTGTTCAGGCCATCAGTTAATGATAGAGTCTGGAAGAAAATCTGGTCTGACAAGAAATTCTAGATTATGTCCATTTTGTGTTATACCTGTAATTGAGACGGAATATCACATGTGTTTGGAATGTCATTTTTACTATAATCTCAGACGTACAATTTTGCCTGAGTTCTATTGTACTCATCCTTCTTATGATAAACTGGTATTACTTTGCACATCACACGATTTAGGTTTAGCGAAGTTTCTGTTCCTTGCATTCAAACAACGTAACAATTACCTTAACAAAACTTGTACAACCCATTAAGTGTATGTTTATTGACCTTGTACAGTGTTATGATGCTCCAGATTTCCACTTTCATGATATGACTCATGTAACTGTATAATTGGCCTGTGGCCCCTTAATGGAATAAACCAATTATTACTAGACCGATTACGACTACCGCTACGACTACTACGACGACGACAACTACAACTATCCCTACTGCTACTATTACTACGACGACGACCACCAGCCAACACCACCAGCACTACTGTTGCCACTGCTGCAACTTCTACTGCTACAGCTACTGCTGTTGCTGCTACTGCTCTACTACTGTTAAGGCTACTACGTCTACTGCTGTTACTGCCATCATATATTCTTTTACTACTGCTACGATACTGTTCACCCACGATGTGAACTCTATACGTTATTTAAAATATGTATGCATATATCCAACGTATAGAGCTTAAGTAAGTTGTACAGTGTCCAAAAATATATGTCCCGCTAATAAAGAAAAATATTGTAATAGTTAGGAATTAAGTGTATCATGTCCTTTATATCAGTTTGAAGCTGAAAGGTTTGTGTAAAGTATGCCAAAAGTGATGTGACGTTATCGTAACGTCTTATGACGTCGTTTATGACATTATATGGTATGTTTCTTTGCTTGAAAATGACTGATTATGCTGAAATGACATACACTTTGACGTCATTTACGACGTCATTAGGTGTTACGTGAACCCTGCATGCCGTTCTGGTATGCGTTTTCAACCAACGAATATAACTCACCGTAAGCTCTATGCGTTGTCAACCACCGAATACAGCTTACATGTAAGCTCTATACGGCGTAAGCTCTATGCGGCGTAACAACGCCACAAAGAAAAATAAACACCACTTTTATGTACGGTATGGTTTTATTGGTGGGGCGGCAAGTGCGTTCAGTCCAACCAATTAACTATCAGAAAACACGTGAAGGAATATCTTCCCTAAGGGTGACGTTTGGCACTTTGTAAGTTTTATTACATAATGCGCTAAGATGTGCAAATTCTTATTACATTTTAAGCTTCTCAACCCGGTTTGTAATACCAACGCGGTTTGTAATAAACCATCAGAAAACTCCGAAATATTAACAGTTCATATGATGGAGCGGGTTTTAAGCTGAAGTTTACACTTAATTAAAGGGGTAGAACACATATTGTCCTGACCGGAAGGAATATCTTCAGCTTTGATTTTCAGTCATTTTTCCAGCCTTAGGGCAAAAGTACCAACTCGCTTTGTAATAAAATCGCCTAAGTCCGAAATGTTTTTGGACTCTGAAAATTTTATTTGCCAATAGCGCGTTAATGCAAAATCTTATTACATTTCGCTACTGAACTCGGTTTGTAATAAACCATCAGAAAACTCGAAATATTAACAGTTCATAAGATGGAACGGGTTTAAGCTGAAGTTTACACTTAATTAAGGGGTAGAAACATATTGTCCTGGCCGGAAGGAATATCTTCAACTTTGATTTTCAGTCATTTTTCCAGCCTTAAAAGGCAAAGTACCAACTCGCTTTGTAATAAAATCGCCTAAGTCCGAAATGTTTTTGGACTCTGGAAATTTTATTACATGAGTCGTCTATTATTACATAGTGGGTTGCTACTGGTGTAGCGCGCCAGTTTGTAATAACCGTTATGTAATAAAATCGCCTAAGTCCGAAATGTTTTGGGCTCTGAAAATTTTATTACATATGAAGTGCGTTGTTATTACGCAAGTGGGTTGCTACTGGTGTAACGCAGTTTGTAATAACCCGTTATCTCAATAAAATCGCCTAAGTCCGAAATGTTTTTGGACTCTGAAAATTTTATTACATAGTGCGTTGATTATTACATAATGGGTTGCTACTGGTCTAACGCAGTTTGTAATAACCGTTATCAATAAAATCGCCTAAGTCCGAAAAGTTTTGGACTCTGAAAATTTTATTACATAGTGCGTTGTTATAACATAGTGGGTTGCTACAAAGCTTTCAACAGAAAAAATATCTTTTAAAGTCTTTATAAAGTTATCGCATTTTGGAATGTTGTTTTCAAAGAAGAGACATTGATCTGTCTTTTTGCTGACATGATTATATGATTAAGTAATGGGTTTCTACTTAAGGCCAAAATACACAAAATATTTTGTCGAATTGACTTTTATTATCAAATAAGTGTTAATCCAAATTTGAAGATTCTTCCAAAACTTCTTAGTTTCACTACATTCCCAGTAAACATGGCAAAACATCTTTCATCTTCATCTTTACAAAAGCTGCATGAGGCGCACTGGATAAGGTTCCATTTTAAAAGTTCCTTTGGTATAGATAATACCGTGTAAAAAAATTATATTGGAACTCTAAGAGTTTTACATCATTAATGTCTTGTCATGCAAGGACTTAAAAGTCATTGACCCAATCAAAGTCAGTATCTTCAGTACATATATGAGGGTTATTATTGTTTAAATAACAATATATCATAAAATAATCTTGATCATATGTGATTTCATAAAATTCTTTTTGATAGGAGTTAAGATTCATGTCATAGTCATATATACACCTGTGGATTTGTTATTGTATTTTTCCATGATTCAGGTATATTATTTAGAACATATCTTATGATCTAATTCTGTCCCTTTTATTGCATATTTGCTTTTAAAGATTCAAAGACATCCAACCTTCTCTACACATGTCTTTGATGGTTAATAGTCCTTTATTTTGTACTAATGATTTGATAATAACATTTTTGTAATTTAAGAAATGGTTAAACCAAAATAAGCTGTGCTTCAATTTCATCTAAATGTTGTTTCCTCTATGGTAATGTTAGTATAATACATGTTCCATGCTTGCTGAAACATCTTTCCAATATGGATTATGAATATCAGGGCAATATTATAGAAATAAGCACCAAATTTCATTTAATATCATGTAACGGAAAATTGCATGGATTACATATTGGGGATTTTTCTTAAATAAAAGTCTCTCAAGTGGATGTTTCAAGGCATTGATAGAGGTTTTATGTCCGATCATTCTTAAACCCCATGTATATAATCTTTTTCAAGGCACTTCTCCTTAATTTTGTCAGTTTGTCAGTCAGGATGAATTTGAAAAATATTTTATCAAGAGGAGGTAACAAAATCTTGGCGTGGGTTTGGTAAAGTATTGAAAATATGAACTAATTTTGAGGCATAGCTAGTGTCTTGATAGCAGTGATTTTGCCGATAAATGTCAGCAAATGTCTTTTCTCATACTGCCAATAATCTGTTAATTTCCTCTAGTAACTGCTTGTATTGATGATCCATAGATCCTTTCCAGTTCAGCATTAAGTAGAATTCCCAGAACATCAAATTTATTTTTTCGCCCTTCAATATTCAAATCCTGACATAGTTTATCACCACAACCTGCTTTAGATCCAATCCAGATAGCTTTAGTCTTATCAATATTTATTTTTAGTCCTGACATCTTATAGAAAGTATTAATTGCATCAACAGCAGAACATAGACAATTTTCTGTACCATCTAAAAACAACTCAGTATCATCTGCATATTGTCCTAATTTATACTCTGTATCATCAATTACTATACCTTTGATATTTTGAATAACACATGAAGTTGTATTTATAAAATCGATCAAAATTAATAAACCTGGGATGTCTCTTCTTTTTGTCTCAAACATAATGTCATAGAGTAATCTTGTGTTTTCGCTCATATTTCTACCAGGTATAAAACCAGTCTGATTTTCATGTATAAGAGAGTACAGTGTTGTTTTTAAACGATTAGAAATACAAGTACTTACTATTTTATACAGTGAATTCAATAAAGTTATTGGTCTCCAGTTTTTTAAAAGGGTTCTGTTTTTATCTGGCTTGGGTATACATGTAATAACACCTCTTTTCATTGTGAAATACATTTGATTCTTATTTGAAATTTCTTAAATAAATCTATAGATCCAATATTTAAGATCTTTTCCAAAAATATTTAAAAGAAATCTATTGGAAATCCATCTACACCAGGGCTTTTGTTATTTTCATATGTTTAAGCCAGCCAATGTTATTTTCTTCCATGTCAATATCTTTTTTTCTAATTTGTTTCTAAGATGGTCAGTTAAAGTGGAGTTACCACATCTTGTAAACAAGTATATCATCTCATAATTTCCTACCAGAGAGTAAGTAAAGTTTTTGGAAAATGTTTTTACTTCATTTAAGATAGAAAAAGCTGTCAGTAATTTCCGTCATTGTTATCCGTGACAATCTTATTAATTGATTTGCTGACATAATTTCTATTTTCTAGGTTGCAAAAATACTTTGTTGCTTTTCCACTCTCTTCATACCATAAAATTCTGTTTCTGAGCTGTATACCCCTTATTTCATCTTCTTTTAATTTGTTGTAGTTCAAATTTATATTGTGCAAGTTCAGATAATAAATTTTCATCTAGAGTTTGAAGAGTCCTTTTTATTGATTCTTCATAGTCTTTAATTTTAGTTTCTAATTTTGTGTGGTTTTATCAATGGTTTTCCTTTTTTAGAATGGTTGAAAATGAAATTGATTTTCCCTAACATTCATAAGGAAGGTTTCTAAAATAAACTATCATCAATCCCAAGTTTTATATTAAAGGGTCATTAGCATTTTCATCATATACATCAATATCTGAATATTCTTCAACTGTGTCCTTTAATATGGATCTAACAAGTTCACTATATTCAGGTTGTAACAATAAAGACGCATTAAATTTCCAATATCCCCCATGCGAGAGTTTATGGAACTTTGTCCTGCCCTACACAGACGCACATACAACACATGTCGTGTTTCCATGGACTCGAAATTTGAACTTTAATAAAAACAGATAATTCATTTTTTTAAAAGAACCAAAGCCCGAGACGTTCACATATTAAATCTTCAATAACAAAAAAACAAAACAACAGAAAACTGTCCGTTTCTAAAGTTACATTGACTTTTTATCATTGAATATTTGATAATGGGTTATTATGAACGTGAATTCGTTGAAACTAAATCGTTATAATATCTCCAGCAACTGGTATCGTTAGCAGAACACTCACAATGCATGTTGGTAGCGTTGCGGATATTCTGTTAGCCGTACATTGCTGTTCAGTAAAACAGCTGGGGTTTTGTGTTATGGAATATAAATTGCCAAAGAAAATACACATCACATCACATAACTATATCTGTATGCTGCTGATGTTACCATGGCCTAGGCTGAATAAATCAACTAACGTAAAAGTCTTGAAGTCTTTCTTCAGTATTGGAGGCCCCTGGCCCAGATTACAAGCTGTGTTCAAATACAAACTTCTGTGGAATGCTTACTGCTTACACGTTATTTCTGATATATACACTGATATACTTACATGTAGGACTAGTTATATTGTACAAAGAAATGATAATTCCGTTTTATATAACACATGAAATCATATTTACACTGCAAATATGGGATAAGTACAAATGATAACACATGAAAGAAATAGTTATATTGTACAGTAAATGATAATTCAGTTTTAATACATGAGCTAAAGTTAATGTTAACATGGGAATCATTTTGCATAAAAATTCTTTTTCAAATATTAATGCGAGTCCCTTCAAAACATCAACATTTGTTGAACCCATACGTTGTAGTTTTCCCGGGAAGGTAGCGATGAAAATATTTTGTAATGAATTTATTTCTGCTAATATTATAGTAAGAACATAGAACATGAAATGAAATTCATCTTCGACAGCCATATTGTCACACTTATCACATATTAATTAGGCAGATCGGTCAACGCTTTCTTTACTTTCCTTATAGCGTTGGCTCTGGTGAGTGAGTTAATATTTAACGTCACATCGGCAATATTTCAGCCATATAGTGACGAAGAAATGTTTTATATAAACAATAAATTAAAAAGTTGCTCAATAATCAGTCATCGAAGGACTGTAAAATAACTCAAGAGTATCACAGGTGGAGTCTAAAACTAGCATGAACATGTAAAACTATATGTTATTTACGAAGACAATACAATATAAAACGGAATATGGATCGCCAACAACTGAAGGTAGATCACGATACTAGGAACCATGAGGACTTACATTACTTTTTGCTACCTGCATGGACCCTAGATTGGATTTTACGACATTCCTTCAGCTATTGGCGACAGAAGAAATCTAGCCATAAATTAAAAGCACATATTCTACGATTAAAAAATGCCTGGCAGAAGTTTAAATGTACTTTAAATGTGCACGGACTTGAAGCAACCTCCTCAGGGAGACTTAATAATTTTACGCTACTTCGAAACCCCTTTTGAGGGGTACAGCCACTAACAATCTCAGCTACTAAATCTAAAACTACCAATAATAAAATATTTAGCTATTTACAGATCAGTCAACAAATCAATTCTTTTTAAAATCAACTATTAAATGATAATTAACATTATAAAAAAGATCCTTCAATGCCTTTGACATTGAAATATCATCCCTTGTGTGATGGAATATTCAACACAGTCAAGCAGGACATGTAGCTGGCGATTCATCTTCATCACAAAGGGATACAACTGGAGGATCCTCACCTTTCAGCCGTAGGTTACTCATGAGGTATATCGTGTGGCCAATACGACATCGTCGTATAATGATGACCTCTTCAAATCCTGGACTGACAACCCAAGTAGGTGTAACCGATATAGGGTTTTATTGCATGTAATTTATTGATACCTTGCTGCGTAAATCCCACTTCTTCTGCATCAGATCACGGATGTAAGTTCTAATGCAAGCTTTGTAATCAGAGTATGAGATCAGAAGTGGTGTCACCAGATTTGTTGCCGATGCTGCCCTGGCAGCAGATCGACCATTAATATTCCCAGAAATGCCAACGTAGCTAGGTAACCAACAGAGGACGATGTCGTATTGGCCAGTTGCAAGATCATTATATAATTCTATCATTTCTATTAAAAGTGGATGTTTACAAGAAATATTTTTAATCGCCTGAAGACGAAAGAAGAAAGAGAAGTGAGAAAATATTATATATTGTTTATATTTAGGGTGTCTATTTATATATATTTAAGAGCTGTTAAGTATTGCGTTTGCCTTCTGCTGTGAAAATTGAACTGTCATTGGGTAATCTGGAAGAGATTACTTTTGGACCCAATGACATTTGGCACCTAACAACTACGCCACCATCCTTGGACCCATCTGTAAATAAGGATTTATATGTATTATATTTACTTTTAATTGATTATATTCTTGTTTATAGTGTAGTCATTAGTTTCTGATTTTTTTAAACGATGTTAATGTTAGAGTCGACCGGTGGTCTTCAACCAATTTGCCAAGGAGGAGAAAGAAGCAGTCGGGAAGGAGCTACATTTTCCAGCCTCAATGCCGGCAGCAGTATTAATGAATGGCTTAACTTCTTAATACGTAGCA
>NW_025766233.1:0-55797 GCF_003918875.1 Haliotis rubra
GACATGAGACATGAGGGACACTGGTGAACTATGCAGGGACTGGTGTAGACATAGGAGACACTGGTGCAGACATAAAGGGAACTGGGTGTAACAAAGGGTTTCAGTTGCTTAAAGGGAGGCACTGGAGTATCAAAGGGGTCACTAGGTGCGGGCAAGGGGCTGCTGGTGTGAATAAAGGGGACACTGGTGTAGATAGAAGTCACTGGTAGACATGGGGGTTACTGGAGTAGACAAAGGGGTCCTGGGTAGACAAGGAGGTCCGCTGAAGATGCAGACATGGGGGGACATATAGATGTAGACAAGGGGTCACTGGAGTAGACAAAGGGGGATTACTGGGAGTAGACAAAGGGGGACCTGGGTAGACAAAGGGGCACTGGGAGTGAACCAGGGGTCACTAGAATTGTAGACATGGGGTCAAGGACATACACACCACAACACAGCGCATGTACTGCTGTCTTGGTGTTCGTGAAATCACTAAAGCTGATGTTTGGTGATGGGTAAGCTTCTACTACAAATATGTGATCGATGTGGTCACCATCAGTTGTCAATCATGCGGCTTTCTTCTCCTCCAGTCCATGTTGATGTCGCTGCCCACTACCAGTCTCATGCCCTGACTAGTGACATCATCTGGGTTATACACACTGAACATCGGCCACAGTGGTTCCACTACAGTCTACATTGTCTAACGTCGACATGACTTTCTGCTTCTCTTTCACATCAATGAGAGACAATCTTCTTCCTGGCATCATCACTAGAACCAACGCACCGTAATGCAGGTCGTATTTGTAGATGTCCCCTGCTGTGTTAAGGGGAGAGGGATCAGGCAGACCACAGCGCACGCTACTCTACGCACATACCCATCTTCCTGCATGTCCCGCCGTGTATAGGTACAGTGGGAGACGGTCATACAGTGGGTGTAAAAGGAAGTCCATCTCATAATGACTCCCGTCCCTCAACTCCCCTACATACTCCAACCTCCAGGATGAAGGTTGAAGTCTCTGAAAGTGGTTTAAATCCCAGTTTGACCCTGTTCTCCACCGCCTCCCAGTACTGGGGACAGCCATCCTGGGGGCGGATGCAGTGCAATATTGCCGCGCTATTGCTTCTTCAGTCTCCACCTTCCCTGCAGGTCCTGGTGTCCGACTTCCTGTTGGCCGGGTCTCCTTCTGTGTTGATGTGGACTTTGTCGAGATTGACTCTGTATCTTTGTCGCCTGCTGATGCGTGTACCCTACAAAGGCGTGAGACAGAGTGAGTTATGTAATGTTATTTACATAAGCCACAATCTACTATGTATTACATTTGAATCTGCCATGCGAGGTCGCAATATCGGTGTCACTCGACCTATTGAAATCATTTGGCAGCTGGTGCATTGTGTTGGGTAGGTATATTTGCAGGCGCACATATGCGACATTAGCGGTGTATATGTGTATACATAAGCATATATATATATTATGTATACATGCGATGTTTGAAGTATTTCCTAAACAGTCTGGTATATTATATTTGGCGTATGTGATAATATTGCTGGCACTTACTAACATGGCAATATTGTGTAGGAAAATTGAGACATTAAATCATCCGTATTGCTTACATTTACCTTAACTCGGACAACTTGAATATGTGCGAAGATGTTCATCATTTTCATGTTGTGTGTATGGATTACGACAAAATCTGATATAAATTTCCGACCGTATAAACAGCATACGGTTTACTTAAAAACAACTAGCATTGACCTGTTGAGGCCGAACACTGTTACAAGCGTTGCCGATATAACTACATTTTGCGGCATACATATAACCACCGGATACGTCTTGAATTTCATCGTCAAACACGTAGGTACAGATATCCCCGAAATACAAATTACTACAATGTGATTACAATGGCAGGACACATACAACTGGAGTACAGTTTCAGTTGCGAAGTTTAAATACAATGCCAGCACTGGTAGCCACTTTAGAGTCAGTAATGTGCCACCCACATTTTACCTCATTGCATCAATAATGATCAAATTACGCATAATCGGCATACTGCACCTTTTGTAGCCAAGGTAAAATGTGGTGACTTCACACAACCGCTTCTCTCCATGCAAGTAATGCTTTGTAGAAATGAGCTTGCACCTTATATAGTTCAACCCAGAAGAGTCCATACCATACAATATAAGTTTATGCCTTTCCAGAAGAGTCAGATTTTAACTAACACCAGGACGCATCTAAGCACAACGTCGGAAAGTAATACATTCATGACAGCTACTAATTACTGTTAAATACAATGTTATGAACTTCTACTGAATCAAAACAGAAACAATGTACTACAATTTGTGTCATTGCTACGATAAATTACAATGCCGTGTAACAAATATGTGTTAAAGTTGCTTTATGACGACACAAACACCTGGTTCTAAATGAAGTGTGTTCCGTTATCCATGGTAAGATGTATTGTAGAAGTGTAGAGTATAGAAGTGCACAGTGAATTGGTAGGCTGTGGCATGTATATATCCTCTCAATAGATGTAATTATGTACTCACAATGCAGCACCATGTGTCTGTCTGGCACAGCCGTCTTCAGCACATGGACGCAGCCTCCAGTAGGGCAACCTGCAAGAACACAACGACATAAGAACTACTGGCCTTCAAAGTAGGTGTAGAGACAGAACCATTCTGGATATATATACTAACAGAGAAAGAAAAGTAACTGTGCATAACATAAAAAGTGCAGAAAATAAAAGTTATCTAAAAAAGTTGTATACACACAATGGCAATACACACAGCATGTAATTTGATGTCACATATCGCACGTGACACGTGCACAATAAACTTTACTCACTTTTGCTTGCTTATTGACACCTGAAGTTCACATTGGAAATGTTGAAAAGTGAAGAACGGTTGAGTATTCTCTAGCCTCTGAATTTTGTGGAAAACTCGTTCATTTTAAACCTAAACTGGTATACGCCATGCCGCTTGGCAAGCACAGAAAGTCAGCGTCTATACACCGTGGGAATGCTGAAGACTGAAACGCCCCCAAATGAAGTGGTGGTCCGAAGCACTCGCTGATCTATGGAGATAATGTCACTACAGATTTGTCGTCCACGCGACGTCACGTCAACCAAAGACAACCACATTCGGATGACCCATTTAATGAATCGATTCCAGACTGTCGGACCATTCCTTGCTTATCCGTTTCAGGACTGTTTGATCCAGCTGGGGTCCATACGCAAATGTACTGTGTAAGTCCCCATGGGTCATGCAGTGAGACCTTCGAAGTTGTTGGCGATCAATAGCTTTTTGTTAATATTGTATCGTCTTGTATAGTTCAAAATGTTTTAGATTTTGTTACCCATACCTGTGATACCTAGTTATTTTATCGATCGTCGGCAGAATTTTATCATTTCACTTTAAATTATCGATATATTTACTTGCTTTAGTCACGATATGGCTGGAAATATTGCCGATGTGACTTAAAATCTTAACTCACTCACTCAGGACTGTACGGAACCGACTCAGGAGCACAATATGCGGCCCTCAAGAAGGCCTGCAATGCGTCCAGTTTGTCTCCAACGTCACCGACAGGCACGTCTTGTCAGGCGCAGACAGCATCTACGGTACAGGAGACAAGATCGGGATGGCGAATTGTCCCCTGACGAGTCGAAATTTCATCTAGACAGCTCAGATTTCAGGACAAGGGTGTACAGACAGATAGGTGAACGGTATGCTGACGCCTGCGTTGTTCAATGTCGACAGTTTGGTGGTGGAAGCATTTATGGTATGGGAGGCATCACATCTCATGGTCGGACACAACTTGTCATTGTTATTGGCAATCTGACAGGTCTGCCAGACAGTTCTGAGATCACTTTACAAGCGTCCATTCAGGGACAGAGACGTAACTTCACGCAGCAGCACCATAATGCCCGTCCACATGACGCTCGTGTTGTGACAGATTTCCCGAGAAAGTGAACATTCCGATACTCCCTGTTCAGCTGTTTCTCCGGACCTGTTCTCTATCGAGCACGCTCGGGATGAAATGGAGCAACCTTTACGTCAAGGCCAGAATATCAATGGTGGACACTCACGGTAGTAAATTAGTGAACTGACTTTTTACACCACATTTTGTCAAGAGCGTGTCACGATGCCGAGAATCAAATCATACAGATTTCGATATTATCCTGTCAACAGTTAAACAGTGATTAAGGAAAACACACAAATCATGCTCCTATCTTTTGGCATTAAAAAGGGCATAACATCGAATAATGCACAGTTGCTTTATTCCAGTAGTATACACATCGACTCACATTCCCACGGGTCTTCTTGTGTTGCACGAGTAATATCAATGGTACAAACAATTACAATGGCGACATCGTATTCCACATGAGTGAAGAAATCTAGAATAATTACTATTAACAAACCACAGATAGGAAGTAAAAACAGGATGTGAGTGTAGTGATCGAATAGTGCCAAATATCCAGCTGGAGTTCCTTAACTTGAACATAAAGTTATTTTTGTTAAATTAACAAATTGATCCTGCAAAAATAGAATTATCAAGGCTTAAAACACAGTTGAATATTGTAATTTAAATATGAAATGGTAAAATCCTCATGCTTAGTGGTGTCTTAAGTAATAAGAAGCATCTGTACGTACTATTCAGGAATGTTTGTAGACGATTGATAGTTTCTGAAGCGGCCTGTAAGCTTCTGTCTTTCTCAGCTAGCATCTACAAATACGAAAAAATACCAGCTGGTGAAAAAATTCATGTTAGCAAATGTGTTTGTATTTAAACAAACATACTAAAACCACACATTCACATATACATTATACGCCTGTTAAAATAATATACAGGGTTATTTTATTGGGCCATTAGTTTTGTTTACGTTATAATTTTGCTTAACGTTGTGACTTAAGGGTCGAGTCGGAACAAGACAAATCATAGGGTGTCACTGGTAGATGCTCCCTGAGCAGTAGACATTCAAACAGTATTTATTGCAATCCAATCGTTATCTGAAATTCTGAAGCATCTACAAATGTGCAATGTCAGTGTAATATCACTTCTGGCCATTCTCGTAATTAAAGCTACATTTCCTCAAAAAGTGTGACAAGATGACATATCAGTTTCATATTGTTTGATTCAGCATTCAACTTGTCAGTTAGCTGCTGAAGTCTTTCTTTGTCTGAAGCAAAGTTCGATTTCAGTTCTGCAAGCTCCTGAAACGTAACATATGTTTTTGGTTAGAAGATGGAGGCCATCTACGAACCCGTATTCAACAAACAACAACAAACACCGACACTTTTCTCATACATTGACGTTCTGATTCTGCCATCCAACACAGTTATTTTGATCCATATAATGAACTTTTCGTCTCTCTATCAAAAACCAACATAATTATCTATTCAGGGAAGAGATGACATGGACAGGGAGAATAGGTGAATTAACAAGGAGTGTTGGTTGAAGGAGGAAACACCGGGTTTCAAGTGGAAAACATCTAACAAAGAACCTGCAGCAAGATTATCAACATATGAATTTGATACCCAGCATGGATTGTTCATCTTTTGCTGCCTTTTTACTGTCTGGAGACTTTACTCCAACCGGTTTCATGGCGAATCAGTTTCAATTAAATAGATATGGACTACGAAATGTTAACAAACGGCCACTGAGCGCCTATTATTCTTTCATACGTGTATGGGATAGCTTATTAGACATACCATTTCATGTTTCTGTGTCAGGGTCGCAAAAATGTCATCGGTCAGTGTTTCTTTGTCTGAAATTGTATCAAGAATTTCCGAGTAATGATTTATTTCCGAGAAAGCATAAAACAAGCTCTACAGAATTATCATATCACATATCATTGATAATGGACAGCTGCTTTGATATGCTTACCATCGGTCCTGTCTCTTGCTGTTTCCTCTTTCAAAGCAGTGATGGTACCAAATCCAGACATATCTGACTTCAGTTTGGACAGACCGTTGGTGTTGAAGACAGCTGTTGCAACATCATATGTTTGAGGTGAAGCAGTTTCTAGGTAGGTCCGAGTTACCCTATCAACAGAACTCTCAAGCTTCAGGAGTGCCGACTTCGAGGCATAGAGAAGACTCTTCCTAATGTATCCTGAAACATCGTTGCATCTGACATGTTCGGTTTCACACGAGGTTTGAAGAGCATGTAGAGTTTCCTTGGTTTCCTTTGTCTGACTTTCAAGATCTATCAGGAGTTCTTTCTCCCTCTGGTCAAGTTGAGACCTTAACGACTGGAACGTCAGTGCAATAGTTTCCGTCAGTGTGTTCTGTGTCCCGTCTGTAAACTTTATGTCTTGTCTGATGCTCTGAAGATGTGTTTGCTGATCAGACAGTAGCGAGGATAGATCTTTGACGTGTTGTTCAATCCGTTGTTTACCTCCTAAAGCTGCCTCATCCAGATCTTCCACCTCGTGACCAGCATGCTCTCCTCTCAAACATCGGCTACAGATAGATGTGTTGCATCTTTTGTCAAACAAATCAAGAGGATAACGATTGTGTATTCTGCAATTTGTTTCACACACTAGATTTTGAGGGGCAATATCCCCCAAAGTTGTACAAGGGGTGGTTTCTTGAGTGTCTGAAGCTGTTGTGCATGTTCTGGCAGAATTCACAGAGTAACTCCTCACACTCCTGACACCAAAACACAGCCTGGTTTCCGTCATCTTCATGTGTACAGAGAAGCTTTGTGGGATAATGTTTGATTGCCAGGTGGAATATTTCTTGTTGCCTAACTTCATCCTTCTGAGACTTGCTTCCGTGAGGTTGACCTCCCTGTGACATGTAGAGCATGATATCACGCCACTAGCAGCAGTTGTCACACACGTCTCACACACAGCGTGTAGACAGGGCAGTAGGTAGGGGCGGGGCTTTTCAGGGTAAACTGCCGCTGACAGACAGAACACTTCGGGAAGGTGTCCATTCTGGAAGACACAAAACAATATTGTAGCAAATATAGCTTTCGGGGAATGCGTCGACAGTGTGTAAAGAATGATGTCTTTACCAATGAATCCAATACTCCATATTGTGAAAATCGATGGGTTATGATGATGTGTTACTTACTAAATCAGTGAGCCATTTTCATACATGGCAGTACAATTTATTAGTGTTTTATGCACATACAGCGTTTCTCTTGTGGTCGCATTAGCTTGATTGCTTCTAAAACTCACATATTTTTAACACTGGCTAATTATTTGCTTTTCTGAAGCTTTCTACACCATGCATGATACGACAGTGAAATAAATTGATCACATGCTTCTCTGATCACTAATCAAGGGCTTCGGATGTGCCTGTTGGGGTACGTTTCGCTAGACAAACTGCGACCTTAATTCACCTGTTAATCCAAGAACTGTGCAGTGTGAGCAAACTGTTGGAACCTGGTGCAGATACAAAATCTGTTTCGAGGATGCCGTTCCTCAACATGACTCAAAATATAAACCGAAAGGTAAATACTATGGCTGGTGGTCAGTAGGAACGACATTCCTTTCTAGATGTCTTATCTACATCAGGGTGTTGGTACGGCCTAGTTGTCAAATAGTTCACTCGTCATGATGGGTTCAATGCCTTGGTTTGATACCCCATTTATGAACAGTTATGCGAAGTCAATTTCTGGTGTCCCCTTTGTAATATTGCAGGACTATTGTTAAAGAACGTGACCTTACGTATTTTCTAACCTTGCAACATTGCACCTTACTTCAGAATTTCAAAGAGTGTCTAACCACTCTTGCTCAGAAGTTGATCAAGGTTACAATATGCAAGGCCTCAGTAAAGCTTTCAAGAAGTTTTATGGTACAGGCAAACAAGGATAAATTGATCACCGACCTGACAATTGACCCGTATTAGCATGTATGAGTGCCGCCCAATGGCGCTTGTCATTGTTAGCGAAGGGGCCCCAGGTTGTCCGCGATCAAGTAGAGTTCGATGGGTGAGAGCCTTATGAGCAAGGCGTGTGCAGCTACGCTCGGAATCAATTTCATCGTCATGTACTGCATGTGCTCTAGCTTCCATCTACTCTACCTTTCGCAAACAAAATGGTTTGCTCATTGCCATGCACCGCCTACTTCTCGTAACGCGTTCTCTGCGAGAGTCCAAACTTATCCTTGTTTGCAAGTAGACATGTGGATGAATTTGATACATCGGTGACAGAATTGATGTCCGATGCAATTCCCTATTTTGACGTTCCCGAATTATTCCAGGTGAACAAGCGACTAGACGTAGCATATGTTTGTGATGGGTGTCACCGGTGGGGCAGGATACGTTCACCTTTTAGCGAAAACCTGGTATCACCACTAATTGATAGTGATTCAAAAACACAGTCATGCTCTGTCATCATATCATATGGTGAGATGTCTGGTCCAGACTCAGTTTCTTTACAAACAACATCGTACTGCTGTAATACCGGTTAAACAAATAGATACTTATGGCATTGTCACAACTGTACAATCTGCTTTAAGCAGAGATTTTTTATGGATGTGGAAAGGGTTTTGTCGCTTCTTTTCCTCCCTACCCACTGCAACATCGTACCTTACTTACTCTCTTCTCCTCTGCAACATTGTACCCTACTTACTCCTTTGCCCTCTGGACCGCCGCCGTCGTGTAGTGGTTAGAGCGTCCGCCCGTAGAGCGGAAGGTCGCGGGTTCGATACTCGACCGCGTCATACCAAAAGACGTTAAAATATCTTACTTGTTGGTCCCTGCCTGGCGCTCGGCATTAATGGGTACAACAAGGACTGAATCGGCTCGGAGTCAGTATAATGTGTCTATGTGGGGTATCCATGCTTCACTGCGGCGTGGTATCTCAGTGGGCTAGCCCTATAAAACCAGCTTAAGTCTGGGCTAGTACAAGCAGCCGCACATACACATACACACGCATGCACGTCGTGATATGAGCGAAATATTCTCAAGCACGACGTTAAACCCTATCTCACTTCACCTCACCCTTGCCATCTGCAACATTGTACCTTACTTACTCCTATATCCACTACAACAGTGTCCCTTACTTACTCCCTTATCCACTACAACATTGTACCTTACTTACTCCATTATCTTCCTAGTAAGGTGATCTACCTTCAGTTGTTGGCGATCTATAGCCCGTTTTTTATATTGTATTGTCCAAATAGTGCTATTAGTTTAAACTTCCCACGCTAGTTTTAATTCTAATAGTGATTTTTCTAGTTGTTTCACTGTCCTTCGTCGACAGGTTTTCATAACATACATATATTCCATTTCAATGTCAAATGAGTTCTCGTCACGATATGACTGCAATATTGCCGATGTGACGTTACATAATGACTCACTCATTCACTTACTACCTTATCCAATCCAACATTCCAACTTACTTTCTCCCTTGTTCTCTGCAACATTATACCTTACTTATTCCCTTACCACTGCAACATTTTACCTTACTTACTCCCTTATCCACTGCAACATTGTTCCTTACCTACTCCCTTATCCACTACAACATTGCTTCATACTTAATCCCTTATCCACTATAACATTGTACATTACTTACTCCTTTATCTACTGCAACATTGTACCTTACTTATTCCCTTACCACTGCAAGATTTTACCTTACTTACTCTCTTATGCCCTACAAAATTGTACCTTACTTACTCCCTTATCTACTGCAACATTGTACTTTACCTACTCCCTTATCCACTATAACAGTGTACCTTACTTACTCCGTTATCTACTGCAACATTGTACCTTACTTATCCCCTTACCACTGCAACATTTTACCTTACTTACTCCATTATCCACTACAACATTGTACCTTACTTACTCCCTTATCTACTGCAACAGTGTACCTTACCTACTCCCTTATCCACTACAACATTGTACTTTACTTCCTCCCGTATCCACTACAACATTGTTCCTTACCTACTCCCTTATCCACTACAACATTGCTTCGTACTTACTCCCTTATCCACTATAACATGGCACCTTCCTTACTACTTTATCTACTGCAACATTGTACCTTACCTACTCCCTTATTCACTACAAAATTGTACCTTACTTACTCCCTTATCTACTGCATTGCACCTTACCTACTCCCTTATCCACTACAACATTGTACCTTACTGACTCCCTTATCTACTGCAACATTGCACCTTACTTACTCCTTTCTCTATTACTTCAATGTACCTTACTTACTCCCTTATCAACTACAACATTGTACCTTACGTATTCCCTTATCCACTACAACATTGCACCTTACTTACTCCTTTATCCACTACAACATTGCACCTTACTTACTCCCTTATCCACTACAACATTGTACCTTATCTACTAAGCTTATCCACTACAACATTGCTCGTTATTTACTCCCTTATCCACTACAACATTGCTCCTTACTTATTCCCTTATCCACTGCATCATTGCGCCTTACCTACTCCCTTATCAATGCAACATAAGTAAGGTGCAATGATGTAGCTGATAAGGGAGTAGGTAAGGTACAATGTTGTAATTCAGAAGGAAGGAAATAAAGGTACATTGATGAAGTAGATAAGGGAGTAGGTAAGGTGCAATGATGCAGTGGATAAGGGAGAAGATAAGCTACAATTTCGTAGTGGATAAGGAAGTGAGTAAGGAGCAATGATGTAGTGGATAAAGAGTGAATGGATAAAAGTAGTAATGAACAATGTTGCAGTGGATAAAGGGAGTAAAGTAATGAACAATGTGGATAAGGGTAAGTAAAAGTGCAATGCTGTAGTGGATAGTAAGGAGTAGTAATGGCAATGTTGTAGTAGATATAAGGGAGTAGGTAAAGTACAATGTTGCAGTGGATAAAGGAGTAAGTAAGAATGCAATGTTGTAGTGGATGAAGGAGTAGGTAATGAAGGCAATGTTGTAGTGAATAAGGGAATAGGTAGGAATGCAATGATGTAGTTGATAAGGGCGTAAGGTGCAATGTTGTGGTTGATGAAAGAGTGGGTAATGAGCAATGTTGTAGTGAATAAGGAGTAGGTAAGGTGCAGTGATGTAGTTGATAAGGGCGTAAGGTGCAATGTTGTAGTTGATAAGGGAGTAGGTAAGGTACAACGTTTTAGTTGATAAGGGAGGAAGTAAGGTACAATGATGTTGTTGATAGGGGAGTAAGTTGCAATGTTGTAGTTGATAAGGGAGTAGGTAAGGTACAACATTGTAGTTGATAAGGCAGGAAGTACGGTACAATGTTGTACTGGATAAGGGAGTAAGTAAGGTGCAATGATGTAGTTGATAAGGGAGTAAGTAAGGTACAGTGTTGCAGTTGATAAGGGAGTAGGTAAGGTACAACGTTGTAGTTGATACGGGAGGAAGTAAGGTACTCTGATGTAGTTGATAAGGGAGGATGTAAGGTACAATGTTGTAGTGGAAAGGGGAGTAAGTAAGGTCCAATAATGTAGAAGATTAGGGCGTAAGTAAGGTGCAATGACATAGTCCATAAGGGAGTAGGTAAGGTACAATGTTGTAATTCATAAGGAAGGAAATAAGGTACATTGATGAAGTAGATAAGGGAGTAGGTAAGGTGCAATGATGCAGTTGATAAGGGAGAAGGCAAGATACAATTTCGTAGTGGTTAAGGGAGTAAGTAAAGTGCAATGCTGTAGTGGATAAGGGAGTAGTGAGTGAGGAGTGAGTGAGTGAGTTAAGATTTTTTAAGTCACATCGGCAATATTTCCAGCCATATCGTGACTAAAGCAAGTTATAAATATATCGACAATTTAAGTGAAATTATAAAATTCGGCTGACGAAGGACAGTAAAATAACTAGGTTATCACAGATATAGATATAAAACTAGTAACAAAAATCTAAAACATTGGAACTATACAAGACGATACAATATAAAAAACAGGCTATTGATCGCCAACAACTGAAGGTAGATCACCATACTAGGGACCATGGGGACTTACAGTACATTTGCTTCCTGCATGGACCCTGGCTGGATTTACACCATCCCTTCAGGAATTGGCGACAAAAGAGAAACCTAGCCATCAATTAAAAGTACACATATTCTACGATTAAAAACCTGGTACACTTAAATTGACTTAATGTTTTGGGACTTACGTACCCGGATATGGGATTAAGTAAGGAGCAATGTTGTAGTAGATAACGGAGTAGGTAAGGTACAATGTTGCAGTTGATAAGGGAGTGAGTAAGGTACAATGTTGTAGTGGATGAGGGAGTAGGTAAGGTACAATGTTGCTGTAGATAAAGGAGTAAGTGAGGTACAATGTTGTACTGGATAAGGGAGTAAGTATGAATCAATGTTGCAGTGGATCAGCGAGTAGGTAAGGTACAGTGTTGCAGTTGATAAGGGAGTAGGTAAGGTACAACGTTGTAGTTGATACGGGAGGAAGTAAGGTACTCTGATGTAGTTGATAAGGGAGGATGTAAGGTACAATGTTGTAGTGGAAAAGGGAGTAAGTAAGGTCCAATAATGTAGAAGATTAGGGCGTAAGTAAGGTGCAATGACATAGTCCATAAGGGAGTAGGTAAGGTACAATGTTGTAATTCATAAGGAAGGAAATAAGGTACATTGATGAAGTAGATAAGGGAGTAGGTAAGGTGCAATGATGCAGTTGATAAGGGAGAAGGCAAGATACAATTTCGTAGTGGTTAAGGGAGTAAGTAAAGTGCAATGCTGTAGTGGATAAGGGAGTAGTGAGTGAGTGAGTGAGTTAAGATTTTAAGTCACATCGGCAATATTTCAGCCATATCGTGACTAAAGCAAGTTATAAATATATCGACAATTTAAGTGAAATTATAAAATTCGGCTGACGAAGGACAGTAAAATAACTAGGTTATCACAGATATAGATATAAAACTAGTAACAAAAATCTAAAACATTGGAACTATACAAGACGATACAATATAAAAAACAGGCTATTGATCGCCAACAACTGAAGGTAGATCACCATACTAGGGACCATGGGGACTTACAGTACATTTGCTTCCTGCATGGACCCTGGCTGGATTTACACCATCCCTTCAGGAATTGGCGACAAAAGAGAAACCTAGCCATCAATTAAAAGTACACATATTCTACGATTAAAACCTGGTACATGTTAGAATTGACTTAATGTTTTGGGACTTACATTACCCGGATATGGGATTAAGTAAGGAGCAATGTTGTAATGAGATAACGGAGTAGATAAGGTACAATGTTGCAGTTGATAAGAGAGTGAGTAAGGTACAATGTTGTAGTGGATGAGGGAGTAGGTAAGGTACAATGTTGCTGTAGATAAAGGAGTAAAAGTGAGTAGGTACAATGTTGTACTGGATAAGGGAGTAAAGTATGAATCAATGTTGCAGTGGATCAGCGAGTAGGTAAAAGGTACAATGTTGCAGTAGATAACGAAGGGGAGTAGGTAAGGTACAACGTTGCAGTTGATAAGGAGTAAGTAAAGGTACAATGTTGTAGTTGAAAGGAACTAAAGTAAGGTCCAATGATGTAGTAGATAAAGGAATAAAGTGAGGAGGTACAATGTTGTAGTGGATAAAGGGGTAAGTATGAATCAATGTTGCAGTGGATCAGCGAGTAGCTAAGGTACAATGTTACAGTGGATAAGTGAGTAAGTAAGGTGCAATGATGCAGTGGACAAAGGGTAGAGTAAGGGTACAATTTTGTAGTGGATAAGGGGAGTTAGTAGAAGTGCAATGTTGTAGTGTATAAAGGGAGTAGGTAAGGTGCAATGTTGTAGTGGATAAAAGGGAGCAGAGTAAAAAGTGCAATGCTGTAGTGGATCAGTGAGTAAGTAAGTGCAATGTTGTAGTAGATAAAGGGAGTAGGTAAGGTACAATGATGTAGTTGATAAGGCAGGAGTAAGGTACAATGTTGTAGTTGATAAAGGGAGGAAGTAAGGTACACTGATGTAGTTGATAAGGGAGGATGTAAGGTACAATGTTGTAGTGGAAAAGGGAGAAAGGACGGTGCAATGATGTAGTGGATAAGGGCGTAAGGTGCAATGTTCTATTTTATAAGGGAGTAGGTAAAAGGTACAATGTTGTAGTTGATAAGGGAGGAAGTAAGGTGCAATGATACAGTGGATGAAGGTAGTAGGTAAGGTGCAATGATACAGTGGATAAGGTAGTAGGTAAGTTACAATTTTGTAGTGGATAAGGAAGTATGTAAGGAGCAATGATGCAGTGGATAATGGAGTAAGTAAGGTGCAATGTTGTAGTGGATGAAGAGGAGTGGGTAATAAGCAATGTTGTAGTGAGTGAATAAGGGGAGTAGGTAAAGGTACAATGTTGTAGTTGATAAGGGGGGCGTAAGGTGCAATGTTGTAGTTGATGAAGAGAGTGGGTAATGAGCAATGTTGTAGTGAATAAGGGAGTAAGTAAAGATGCAATGATGTAGTTGATAAGGGGGCGTAAGGTGCAATGTTGTAGTTGATAAGGGGAGTAGGTAAGGTACAACGTTTTAGTTGATAAGGGAGGAAAGTAAGGTACAATGATGTAGTTGATAGGGGAGTAAGTAAGGTACAATGTTGTAGTGGATAAAAAGGGAGTAGGTAAGGTGCAATGTTGATAAAAGGAGGTAAGTAAGGTTCAATGATGTACTGGATAAGGCAGTAAGTACGAATCAATGTTGCAGTGGATAAGGGTGTAGGTACGCTTCAATGTTGAAGTGGATAAGGGAGTAGGTAAGGTACAAAGTTGCAGTGGATAAGGGGGTAAGAAAGGTACAATGTTGTAGTGGATGAGGGAATGGGAAATGCGCAATGTTGTAGTGGATAAGGAAGTAAGTAGGGTACAATGTTGTAGTGGATAAGGAAGTAAGTAAGGTGCAATGATGTAGTTGATAAGGGCGTAAGGTGCAATGTTGTAGTTTAAAAGGGAGTAGGTAAGGTACAACGTTGTGAGTGGATAAGGGAGGAAGTAAGGTACTGTGTTAAATAGTGGATAAGGGGAGGAAGTAAGGTACACTGATGTAGTTGATAAGGGAGAGGATGTAAGGTACAATGTTGTAGTGGAAAGGGGAGTAAAGTAAGGTGCAATGATGCAGTGGATAAGTAAAGGGGAGGTAGGTAAAGGTACAATTTTGTAGTTGATAAGGGAGTAAGTGTAAGTAGCATGATTGTAGTAGATAATGGAAGTAAGTAAGGTACAATGTTGCAGTGGATAAAGGGGAGTAAGTAAAGAAGCTGCAATGTTGTAGTGGATAAAGGAGTAAGTAATGTGCAATTTTGTAGTTGATAAGGCAGTAAGTAAAGGTACAATGTTGTAGTGGATAAGGGAGTAAGTAAGGTGCAATGATGTAGTGGATACGGGAGAAAGTAAGGTGCAATGATGTAGTGGATACAGGAGGAAGTAAGGTACACTGATGTAGTAGATAAGGGAGGAAGTAAAGGTACAATGTTGTAGTGGAAAGGGAGTAAGAGAAAGGAAGGTGCAATGATGTAGTGGATACAATTTTTGTAGTTGTTGAAGGAAGTAGGTAAGGGAGTAAGTTGCAATGTTGTAGTTTAAAAGGGAGTAGGTAAGGTACAATGTTGTAGTGGATTAGGGAGGAAGTAATGAGCTGTGTTATAGTGGATAATGGAGTAGGTAAGGTGCAATGCTGTAGTTAATAAGGGAGTAAGTAAGGAGCAATGTTGTAGTAGATAAAGAGGAGTAGGTGAGGGAAAAGGTACAATGTTGCAGTAGATAAAAGGGAGTAAGTAAGGTACAATGTTGTAGTGGATAAGGGGGAGTAGATAAAGGTACAATTTTGTAGTGGATAGGGAAGTAAGAAGTAGAAGTAGCATTGTTATAGTGGATAAAGGGGAGTAAGTAAAAGGTACAATGTTGCAGTGGATAGGGGAGTAAGTAAAAAGTGCAATGTTGTAGTGAATAAGAGAGTAGGTAAGGTTACAATGGTGTAGTGGATAATTGGAGTAAGTAAAAGTGCAATGCTGTAGTGAATGAGGGAGTAAGTAAGGAACAATGTTGTAGTAGATAAGGGAGTAGGTAAGGTACAATCTTGTGAGTGGATAAAGGAAGTACGTAAGGTGCAATGATGTAGTTGATAAGGGCGTAAGGTGCAATGTTGTAGTTTATAAGGGGAGTAGGTAAGGTACAATGTTGTAGTGGATAAAGGGAGGAAGTAAGGTGCAATGATGTAGTGGATAGGGAGGAAGTAAGGTGCAATGATATAGTTGATGGAAGGGAGTAAGTAAAAGGTACAATGTTGCAGTTGATAAGGGTAGTAAGTAAAATTACAACGTTGTAGTTGATAAGTCCGGAAGTAAGCTACACTGATGTAGTTGATAAGGGGAGGAAGTAAAATTACAATGTTGTAGTGGAAAGGGGGAGTAAGCAAGGTCAAGCATATAGCCGATAAGGGGAGTGGATAATGGAGTTGGTAAAGTATAATTGTATCGTGGATAGGGAGTAAGTAGGAACAATGTTGTAGTGGATTAGGGAGTAAGTAATATGAGCTGTGTTGTAGTGGATAATGGGTAGTAAGGTGCAATGCTGTAGTTAATAAGGGAGTAAGTAAGGAACAATGTTGTAGTAGATAAAAGGAGTAGTAAGGTACAATGTTGCAGTGGAGATAAAAGGAGGTTACAATGTTAAGTGGATAAGGGAGTAGATAAGGTACAAGGTGGACAACAATGTACAATGTTGAGTGGATAAGGGGAGTAGATAAAAGGTACAATTTTGTAGTGGATAGGGAAGTAAGTAAGTAGCATTGTTATAGTGGATAAGGGGGTAAGTAAGGTACAATGTTGCAGTGGATAAGGGAGTAAGTAAAGTGCAATGTTGTAGTGAATAAGAGAGTAGGTAAGGTGCAATGGTGTAGTGGATAATTGAGTAAGTAAAGTGCAATGCTGTAGTGGATGAGGGAGTAAGTAAGGAGCAATGTTGTAGTAGATAAGGGAGTAGGTACGGTACAATGTTGCAGTAGATAAGGGAGTAAGTAAGGTACAATGTTGTAGTGGATAAGGGAGTAAGTAAAGTGCAATGTTGTAGTGGATAAGGGAGTAAGTAATGAGCTGTGTTGTAGAGGATAATGGAGTAGGTAAGGTACAATGGTGTAGTTAATAAGGGAGTAAGTAAGGAGCAATGTTGTAGTAGATAAGGGAGTAAGTAAAGTGCAATGCTGTAGCGGATAAGGGAGTAAGTAAGGTGCAATGTTGCAGTAGATAAGGGAGTAAGTAAGGTTCAATGTTGTAGTGGATAAGGGGGAGTAAAGTAAGGTGCAATGATGCAGTGGATAAAGGGGAGTAAGTAGTGTACAATGTTGTAGTGGATAAAGGAGTAGTAAGTAAGTAGCATTGTTGTAGTGGATAATTGGAGTAAGTAAGGTACAATGTTGTAGTGGATAAAGGGAGTAAGTAAGGTGCAATGTTGTAGTGAATAAAGGGAGTAAGTAAGGAGCAATGGTGTAGTGGATAAAGGAGTAAGTAAAGTACAATGCTGTAGTGGATAAGGAAGTAAGTAAGGTAGGGGCAATGTTGTAGTGGATAAAGGGAGTAGGTAAAGGTACAATGTTGCTGTGGATAACAGGTAGGTAAAGTGCAATGTTTTGTGTATAAGGGAGTAGGTAAGGTGCAATGGTGTAGTGAATAAGGGAGTAAGTAAAGTGCAATGCTGTAGTGGATCAGGGAGTAAGTAAGGATCAATGTTGTAGTAGATAAGGGAGTAGGTAAGGTGCAATGAAGTAGTTGATAAGGGAGTAAGGTGCAATGTTGTAGTTGATAAGGGAGTAGGTAAGGAACAACATTGTAGTTGATAAGAGGAGGAAGTACAGTACAACGTTGTAGTGGATACGGGAGGAAGTAAGGTGCAATGATGTAGTTGATAAGGGAGTAGGTAAGGTACGGTGTTGCAGTTGATAAGGGAGTAGGTAAGGTACAATATTGTAGTTGATCAGGGAGGAAGTAAGGTACACTGATGTACTTAATAAGGGAGGATGTAAGGTACAAAGTTGTAGTGGATAAGGGAGTAAGTAAATTACAATGTTGTAATTCATAAAGAAAGTAAATAAGTTGCATTGATGAAGTAGATAATGGAGTAGGTAAGGTAAGGTACAATTTTGTAGTGGATAATCAGGGGGAGTAAGTAAGGGATCAATGTTGTAGTGGATAAGGGAGTAGAAGTAAGGTGCAATGAAGTAGTTGATAGGGAAGGGGGTAAGGTACAATGTGGATTGTATGTTGATAAAGGGAGTAATTAAAGGGAACAACATTGTAGTTGATAAGGCAGAATGTACGGTACAACGTTGTAGTGGATACGGGAGGAAGTAAGGTGCAATGATGTAGTTGATAAGGGAGTAGGTAAGGTACGGTGTTGCAGTTGATAAGGGAGTAGGTAAGGTACAACATTGTAGTTGATCAGGGAGGAAGTAAGGTACACTGATGTAGTTAATAAGGGAGGATGTAAGGTACAATGTTGTAGTGGATAAGGGAGTAGGTAATGTACAATGTTGTAATTCATAAGAAAGTAAATAAGTTGCATTGATGAAGTAGATAATGGAGTAGGTAAGGAGCAATGATGCAGTGGATAAGGGAGTAGGTAAGGTACAATGTTGTAGTTGATAAGGGAGTAGGTAAGGTACAACACTGTAGTTAATCAGGGAGGAAGTAAGGTACACTGATGTAGTTAATACGGGAGGATGTAAGGTACAATGTTGTAGTGGATAAGGGAGTAGGTAAGGTCCACTGATGTAGAAGTTAAGGGAGTAAGTAAGGTGCAATGATGTAGTTCATTAGGGTGTAAGGTGCAATGTTGTAGTTCATTAGGGAGTAGGTAAGGTACAACGTTGTAGTTGATAAGGGAGGAAGTAAGGTACAATGTTGTAGTGGATAAGGGAGGAAGTAAGGTTTAATGATGTAGCTGATAAGGGAGTAAGTAAGGTACACTGTTACAGTTGATAAGGGAGTAGGTAAGGTACAACGTTGTAGTTGATAAGGGAGGAAGTAAGGTACAATGTTGTAGTGGAAAAAGAAGTAAGTAAGGTCCAATGATGTAGTAAATAAGGGAGTAGGTAAGGTGCAATGAAGTAGTGGAAAAAGGAGTAGGTAAGGTACAATTTTGTAGTGGATAAGAGAGTAGGTAAGGTACAATTTTGTAGAGGATAAGGGAGTAAGTAAGCTACAATGTTGCTGTGGATAACGGAGTAGGTAAAGTGCAATGTTTTTGTGTATAAGGGAGTAGGTAAGGTGCAATGGTGTAGTGAATAAGGGAGTAAGTAAAGTGCAATGCTGTAGTGGATCAGGGAGTAAGTAAGGATCAATGTTGTAGTAGATAAGGGAGTAGGTAAGGTGCAATGAAGTAGTTGATAAGGGAGTAAGGTGCAATGTTGTAGTTGATAAGGCAGAAAGTACGGTACAACGTTGTAGTTGATAAGGCAGGAAGTACGGTACAACGTTGTAGTGGATACGGGAGGAAGTAAGGTGCAATGATGTAGTTGATAAGGGAGTAGGTAAGGTACGGTGTTGCAGTTGATAAGGGAGTAGGTAAGGTACAATATTGTAGTTGATCAGGGAGGAAGTAAGGATATGTAGGGATGTTGTAGGATAAAAGGTAAGGTACAATGTTGTAATTCATAGGGAGAAAGTAAAGGTACAAGTTGCATTGATGATAATGGCAGTAGTAGATAATGTAAGGTACAAGAAGTAGATAATGGAGTAGGTAAGGAGCAATGATGCAGTGGATAAGGGAGTTGGTAAGGTACAATTTTGTAATAGATACTGGAGGAAGTAAGGTGCAATGATGTAGTTGATAAGGGAGTAAGTAAGGTACAGTGTTGCAGTTGATAAGGGAGTAGGTAAGGTACAACACTGTAGTTGATCAGGGAGGCAGTAAGGCACACTGATGTAGTTAATAAGGGAGGATGTAAGGTACAAAGTTGTAGTGGATAAGGGAGTAGGTAAGGTCCACTGATGTAGAAGATAAGGGAGTAAGTAAGGTGCAATGTTGTTATTCATAAGAAAGGAAGTACGGTACATTGATGTAGTAGATAAGGGAGTAAGTAAGGTGCAATGATGTAGTGGATAAGGGAGTAATGTAAGGTGCAATGTTGTAGTGAATAAGGAAGTAAGTAAATAGCAATGTTGTAGTGGATAAGGGAGTAAGTAAGGTGCAATGTTGCAGTGGATAAGGGAGTAAGTAAAGTGCAATGTTGTAGTGGATAAGGGAGTAAGTAAGGTGAAATGGTGTCGTGGATAAGGGAGTAAGTAAAGTGGAATGCTGTAGTGGATAAGGGAGTTAGTGAGGAGCATTGTTATAGTAGATAAGGGAGTAGGTAAGATACAATCTTGCAGTAGATAAGTGAGTAAGTAAGGTACAATGTTGTAGTGGATGAGGGAGTAGGTAATTTACAATGTTCCAGTAGATAAAGGAGTAAGTAAGGTTCAATGTTGTACTGGATAAGACAGTAAGTATGAATCAATTTTACAGTGGATAAGGGAGTAGGTAAGATGCAATGTAGTAGTGGATAAGGGAGTAGGTAAGATACAATGTAGTAGTGGATAAGGAAGTAAGTAAGGTACGATGTTGTAGTGGATAAGGGAGTAAGTAAGGTGCAATGATGTAGTTGATAAGTGCGTAAGGTGCAATGTTGTAGTTTATAAGGGAGTAGGTCAGGTACAAAGTTGTAGTGGATAAGGGAGGAAGTAAGGTGCAATGATATAGTTGATAATGGAGTAAGTAAGGTACAATGTTGTAGTTGATAAGGGAGGAAGTAAGGTGAAATGATGTAGTTGATAAGGCGTAAGGTGCAATGTTGTAGTTTATAAGGAAGTAGGTCAGGTACAATGTTGAAGTGGATAAGGGAGGAAGTAAGGTGCAATGATATAGTTGATAATGGAGTAAGTAAGGTAAAATGTTGCAGTTAATAACTGAGTAGGTAAGGTACAACGTTGTAGTTGATAAGGCAGGAAGTAAGATACACTGATGTAGTTGATAAGGGAGGAAGTGAGGTACAATGTTGTAGTGGAAAGGGGATTAAGTAAGGTCCATTGATGTGGTCGATAAGGGAGTAGGTAAGGTGCAAAGATGCAGTGGATAAGGGAGTAGGTAAGGTGTAATTTTGTAGTTGATAAGGAAGTAAGGAAGGAGCAATGTTGTAGTGGATAAGGGAGTAGGTAAGGTATAATGTTACAGTGGATAAAGGAGTAAGTAACGAGCAATGTTGTAGTGGATGAGGGAGTAGGTAAGGTGCAATACAGTAGTTAATAAGGGAGTAAGTAAGGAGCAATGTTGTGGTAGATAAGGGAATTGATAAGGTACAATCTTGCAGTAGCAAAGGGAGTAAGTAAGGTACAATGGTGCAGTAGATAAAGGAGTAAGTAATGTGCAATGTTGTACCGAATAAGGAAGTAAGTATGGATGAATGTTGCAGTGGATAATGGAGTAGGTAAGGTACATTGAAGTAGTAGACAAGGGAGTAGGTAAGATACAATGGCACCTTACTTACTCCCTTATCTACTACGTCAGTGTACCTTATTTCCTCCCTTACGAATTACAACATTGTACCTTACCTACTCCCGTATGAACTACATCATTTCACCGTACTTACTCCCTTAACTACTGTAACATTGTACCTCACTTCCTCCCTTATGAACTACAACATTGCGCCTTACCTACTCCCTTTTCAAATACCTCATTCCACCTCACTTACTCACTCATCCACCTCAACATTGTACATTACTTTCTCCCTTATCAACTACAATATCGTACTTTACCTACTCCCTTATCCACTACAACATTGCTTCTTACTTACTCTCTTATCCTCTACATCATTGCACCTTACTTACTCACCTATCCAAAACAACATTGTACCTTTCCTACCCCTTTATCTAGTGCAACATTGTACCTTACCTACTACCTTATCCACTACAACATTGTACCTTACCTTCTCCCGTATCCACAACAACATTGCACCTTACTTGCTCCTTTATCCACTGCAACATTGTGACTTACCTACTCCCTTATCCACTACAACATTGCTCCTTACTTTCTCCCTGATCCACTTCAACATTGTACTTTACCTACTGACTTATCCACTGCAATATTGTACCTTACTTACTCCCTTATCAACTACATGATTGGTTCTTACCTACTCCCTTATCCACTGCAGCATTGTTCCTTACCTACTAGCTTATCCTCTTTAATATTGGTCCTCACTTACTTTCTTATCCACTACAACTCTGTACCTTACTTACTGCCTTATCCACCACAACATTGCTCCTTACTTTCTCCCTTATCCACTCCAACATTGTACTTTACCTGCTCACTTATCCACTGCAACATTGTACCTTACCTATTCCCTTATCAACTACAACATTGCACCTTACCTACTTCCTTATCAACTACATAATTGCACCTTACTTACTCCTTTATCCTCTATATCATTTGCACCTTACCTACTCCCTTATCCACCACAACATTGTACCTTGCTCTTTCTCTTTATTTACTATACTTCGTACCTTACGTTCTACTCCTTATGAACTACGGCGTTGCTCCTTACCTGCTCCTTATCCACCACAACATTGTGTGCCTTACTTAGTCCTTTATCTACTGCAACATTGTACCTTACCTACGCTCCTTATCAACTACATTATTGTACCGTGCCTTCTCCCTTATCCACTGCAACATTTGCTCTTACTTACTCCCTTGTATCCTGCGGCATTGTACCTTACCTGCTCCCCTCATTTCAGTTCAAAATTGCTCATCGCTTACTCAATTCTTTTACTACGACGGTGTACCTTACAACATTGTACTTCTACTCCCTTATGGATTACAACATTGCACCTTTGCCTTCCCTCGACTCCCTTATCAACTACATCATTATTACGGTACCCTTATTTATACACTACAACATTGCACCTTGCTTACTTCCTTATCGGCTACAACTTTTGTATCCACTTATCATTCTATCTACTCTCAGCATTTGACCTTACTTACTCCCTTATCAACTACAATATTGTACCGTACCTTGCTCCTGCATTCACTAAAACATTGCTTTATACTTACTCCCTCATCCTCCTCCCTCATCATTGCACCTTACCTACTCCATGATCCACCACAACATACTACCTTACTTACTCCTATATCTACTGCAAGATAGTACCTTACCTACTCCCTTTATCAACTACATCATTGTACCGTACCTTCTCCCTATCGATTACAACATTGCTACTTACTTACCCCCATCCACCGCAACATTGTGCCTTACCTACCTCTTTATGAACCACCGCTGCTCCCTACCTACACTCCTATCCACGGCAACATTGTACCTTATTTACTCCTTATCCACTACATCATTGTACCGTACCTAATTTGTCCCACTACAACATTGCTCTACTTACTTTTATTCACTGCCAACGTTGTACTTCACTTACCCCTCATCCACCTTTAACATTGTACCTTACTTACTCCTTTATCTTCCAACATTGTACCTTACCTACTCCCTCATCCACTGCAAAATTGCTCATTACTTTACTCACTCTACTACGACAGTGTACCTTACTTCCTCCCTTATGAATTACAAGCAACATTGTACGTTCCCTACCTGTTATCAACTACATCACTTCACCGTACTTTACTCCCTTTTTAACTACTGCAACATTGTAACTTACTCTACTCCCTTTATCAACTCATAATTGTACCGTACCTAATTACTTATCCACTACAACATTGTTCTTACTTACTCCCTATCGACTACAACTTAGTATCCTCTTCTTATCCACTACTCCCTATCCACCATAAATATTCCCACCTTACTTTACTTCCTTTACTCAACAACATTGCGCCTTACTTCTACTCCCCCTATCTACTAAGCAACATTGTTCCTACTTACTCCCTTCTTTTATCCAGTACAACATTGTACCTTACCTACTCCTTTATCCATTACAGCATTGCTCCTTACTTCTTACTCCTTATCCACTGGCAACATTAAAATTCCCACATTCTTTATTCAGTACATCATTGTTTCTACTCTTCTCCCTATCCACTACAACATTGTACTTTTTACCTACCTCTTATCAACCACATCACTGGGTACTACTACCTTTATCCACTCACATCATTGCAGCTTACTTACCTCCTTTTCTCCACAACAGCATTGTAATTCCCTACTTGCCCCTTTATCAACTACAATATTAAAATTGCAATTTGCTTCCCTTATTCACCAAAACATTGCTTCATACTTACTCCCTTTCCTCTTACATCATCGTATCTTTTACCTACTACTTTTGTATCCACCACAACATTGTACCTTTACTTACTCTTTTATCTACTGCAACATTTTGAACCTTACTCTATTCCCCTTTATCAACTACATCATTGTATCGTAATTTTACTTACTTATTCACTACAACATTGCTCATCACTTACTCCGTTATCTACTGCAACATTGTACCTTTTACTCTACTCTCACCTACCAAGCAAGATCGCTCATTACTAACTCACTTCTACTACGACAGTGTACCTTTACTCTCCCTTTATGAATTACAACTTGTACCCTAACTACCCCTTTATCAACTAAGCATCATTTCACCGTACTTACTCCTTAACTGCTGCAACATTGTACCTTACCTACTCCCCCTTATCCACTACATCATTGTATCGTACCTACTTGCTTATCCACTACAACATTGCTCCTACTTACTCCCCTATCCACTACAACTGTGTATGCACTTATCCACTACTCCCTTTATCCACTACAACATTCCACCTTTACTTTTATTCCCTACTCAACAACATTGCAATTTAATTACTCCCTTTATCCACTGCACACATTGTACCTTACCTACTCTCTATGAACTACAACATTGTACTGAACCTAATTCCTTTATCAACTATATCATTGCACCTTACTTTACTCCCCTTATCCCTCTACATCATCATTGCACCTTACTTACCTCCTTTCCACAAACAGCATTGTACCTTATTTACTTCCCTCATCAATCCTAGAATATTCTACCGTACCTGCTCCCCCTTATTCAGTAAAACATTGCTTCATACTTTCTCCTTTATCCCTCTACATCATTGCACCATACCTACTACCTTAGCCACTAAATATTGTACCTTACGTACTCTTTTTATCTATTGCAACATTGTACCTACATACTCCCTTATCCACTACAACATTGTACCTTACTTCTACTTCCCTTATCCAATACAACACTGGTCCTACTTACACCCTCTTATCCACAGCAAATTGCATTCCTGCTTACCCCATCCACCAAAGTCATTGCCTTACTTCTACTCCCTTATACACTACAACATTGTACCTTGCTTACTCCTTTATCCACTGCACATTGTGCATTACCTAACTCCTTTCTCCATGTCCACTGTCCACTGCAAATATTGTACACATTTACTCCCCTATCGACTACATCATTGTACCAAAATCCTTATCCACTACAACATTGCTCTCATCACTTCTACTCCTTTCATCCACTACAACAGTGTACTCCCCTTCATCCACCACAACATTGTACCTTTACTTCTAATTCCTACTGCAACTTGTACCTTCCACTCTCTCTCCACTGCCTCACTCTTACTCACTCCTCTACCACTGTGTGTTCCCTCCCTTTATGTCAACACTGTGTGTGTCCATCACTTCACTGTGTACTCTAAACTACTGCAACATTCTACCTAATTCCCTTATCAACTACTGTGTTGTGTGCCTAGTTACATCCACTACAACATTGTTCCTCATTGCCTCCTTTATACACTACAACTGTGTATCCCTTTCCTCCTTTATCCACTCCATTCCACCTTACTTGTTGCCTTTACTCTCCAACAACATTGCAATTTACTACCCCTGTCACTACAACATTGTCCTTACTTATTCCCTTATCCATGCAACATTGTACCGTACCGCCCCATAGCCAGTACAACTTTGTACCTACTCCCTTATCCACTGCAACATTGTACCTTACCTACTTTGAATCAACGTTGAATTTTGGTTGTTTGGTTGATCAACCTTTCATAAACGTTGATTCAACGTTTATCATGCGCGACCAAAGAAAGTTAGTCGAGATTCGTTTAGTTGTCAACGTTGTTTCAACGTAAGGAACCAACAAATTGTCAACTAATTGTTTCCTTGGCAAATTTGATACATAATTCATATTGGTAATAGGTATCCAACTTAGCAACTATCATTTCGGAACATTATTTTCATAAAAGATCAAGATCGAGCTAGTGACAGATATAATCTTATATATTATTTGATTGTGCATCGATCAACGGACGGAAATATTACGTAAATCGCAGTTTTAGGTATAAAGTCATCAGTTATCAAATTGCATTACATTTGATATTTTCCCACAAAACTGTGAAAGTTGTATAATTCCCGACAATTTGCTTTCAAACACAAGCCAGATGTTGACCTTTCGATCGCCTCGTTTGGCCATATCGGACATGCGCACAATTATCGCGCGCGCAAAGGCAGCTGATCGTTGTCAGTTCACTTTGGCGAAGTTCAACTCAATATCGTTCTATTTTCACCATCTTCACGGCATGCTGGTGTTTATTTGGTAAGTATGTCCTTCATGTATAATGAAAACGTAGGAATGCCGTTTAAATCTAGCAGTAGCAAGAAACTCCGAATTAGGGCTCATGTTTTATCTCACAAGGTTACCGGTATGTCACAGTACATGTTTCTCAAAATTTAGTGGAAGCCCGTGTTTTCCATGAACTTGTTTTGTTATTTTTCAATATATTTGCATGCATATATTTGGCATTTTATTATATAATCGAATAAGATTTTCCTAATTCACATTGTACATAAAAATCAACATCACCCAAAGCCATACATTATGAACGATCCCTAAGGGCGGCTATACAAAATCGGATAGGATTAATCAACATTTTATATTGCTTCCCATTATTATGAACATTTGTTTGATCTATCAGTAAATGATGCATTGAGCACGCCCTGAACCCTGTCAACATATGTATATTATTGGGGGGAAGGGGTGGTGGAGAATGGCGTAAGGAAATGCAACGAAAATTTTCACTTTAAAATGTCTTGTGAAAGTCTTTGAAGGATGAAATTGTATATAATTTATTTGAACTTTTATTTATTTACAAAAAGTGTAACTTCACTAATGATTCTTTGATGGGACAATTAACAAAACTGCACCCACAGACTTTCATTCTTACACTTGTTTGGAAGGGATATGGTAATTCATGTCTCGTAAAGGTTAAAATCTTACATACAAAGAAGTAATTTTAATGTAAGGAACATTTAATTATGAAATAAGATTATTTTAATGGAATTTGCAGAAATCTCATCTTCGAAGACTGGGTGGCAGCAATTTTGTGGATCACATAAAAGGAGCAAGGCTAAGGTAACACGTTTTAACATTTCACTTGTTTCCAGTATATCCACCACAAAGTTTAAAGAGAACGATGATAATGCTCTTTCATTACCACCTGTTTTGAATATTTATGATAATGTTTGGTCTTTTTTGGTGATAAAAGTTGGTCTTTATTTTCATTTATATATTAAGGTTGATCATTTAAGAGAAAAAATTGACAATGATTTCTCCCGGAGATGTTTAGTTTAATGAACACTCCCTTGCTTGGCGCCATATTGTTTTTCGCCGTAAACAGCTGGATGCATTTTTTTTTTTAATTTTTATTCATTCCAGTGGAGCATACAGGATGGTATAATGACATTTGACGAAATACAGTAGTAGACAAACATCTCAATGAAGCATGCAGGGTGATATTTAAGTATCATTTGGTGAAGTAGTAAGACACGCTTTTCAGTGAAGCATACATGGTAGTATTTGAGTATCATTTGGTGTAATAATAAAACAATCATGACATATGGATCAACTACTAAGAGGATATAGGATGGCATAAGGACACTTGATGAAAAACAGTAATAGACAAGCATTTCAGAGAAGCGTGCAGGGTTGATATTTAAGTATCATTTGGTGATGTAGTAAGACAAACTTTCAGTGAAGCATACATGGTGATATTTGAGTATCATTTAGTGAAATAGTAAAACAAGCATGACATATGCATCAAATATTAAGAGGGTATAGTCTTGAGCTAACACATATTACACTTGATTTTCATGGAAAATCATTATACAAAAAATAGTGTAATGAAATATCCGTATGACCTAGTAACAATTTAATCCGGCCAGAACAATACTGTATATAGCGCATGCTACACTTATATAAATAAGTATTTTAATTTGAGATGTTATTTCAGTTCATAGCACACAGTATAGCTAGATATAATATAATAGGAGTAGAGCTTTTTATAGTAGTTATTAGCACTTTATAGTAGGTATTGTATCATATATTTATCTAAGAAGAATACTACAGTTTCAATTCCTTGGGCCATTTTCTCTGGAACTTTGTCATGTTATTATTTTTTTTGGCTATATATCTTTCAATTGATAGAATTGTTTTTAGTGAGTTTAGAAATGTGTCCAAGGATGGTTTTCTATCATTAATACTAGATAAATATATGAATCTTTTTCCGGCAAGAATGATATTATCAATAAAAAGGTAGCCAGTGTTAATCCCCAGTAATATAGTAAATTTTGTAAATAGGATATTAATATTAACAGTGTTTTTAATATATGTACTTAAGTCATTCAAAAGTCTGGACAATATCACATGAAACATACACATGTACAATGTCCTCAGATTCTTTTTACAGAATATACAGTGATCATTATCAATTATTTTCATCTTTACTAGTTCTTTTCTTGTGTAGATAGCTTTGTGAATGAATCTGTACTGAAAATCCAAGAGTTTAATATCCTTAGTACATTTTCTATAATTTAAGAAAATAGCGTCCCAGGGTATAGCAATATTTATCACAACTTCCCATTTTCTACACACATCAGGCAATCTATCTGATTTGATCAATTTGTCGTAAAATATTCTACAGCCTTTTGAAGGTGTAAGCAGAGTTAATATCGCTTCATTAATACCAAGATTTTGATTTTCTAGTTTATAGTCATTTAATGTGGCTTTCCATGTATTGGGAATACTACTCAAAACTCTATTGTAATCCAAAAAGGTACCTTTAACTTTAAATCTATTCTTAAAGTCATCAAAGATAGTAGTCCATCAGAGTTACATAAGTCTTTAATCTCAGTAACACCCTTATTAAACCAACTAGAGATAAACAGAGAAGAGTTAACAAATTGATGGTTTAGCCACAACGGTTCATGAAGTATTTTCTCATAGTCATGTTGATCAATTTTAAAAGATGATATATACCTCGTCCATGCCTGAAACACATCCTTCCAATAAAGGTTATCCACTTCCTTAGATAGATCACTATTAGCTCCTAATTGAAGTAATGATATAATGGGAACATTGCAAGGGTTATTGCGAGGAGCTCTACAAAGGCATCTTTTCAATGCTGTTATTTTTAGTGAATCGATGAAAGAAAGGATATCTGTCATCCTAATTCCCCCCCTCCCGGTGGTCCTTTTTTAATGTTACTCTTTTTATTTTATCGGGTTTCCCATTCCATAGAAAAGAGAAAAATTTTTGCTCTAAATCTTTAATAAAAGCATTTGGTGGATTAGGTAGAGCTGTGAAGATATGAACCAAGGAGGAAAGAGCTAGAGTTTTAATAACTGTAATTTTCCCGATAACAGTTAAATGTCTTCTTCGCCAATTTCCTAATGTATTCAGTATTTGAGCCATTCTTTTTTTTGTGTTTATGACCCAGAGGTCGTTCAACTTAGCATTTAATACTATACCCAACACCTCAAAGTTACCAGAAACCCAATCCAATATATATTCCCTACAGATAATATCTTTACTATTAATCATAGCCCCTAACCATATTGCTTTAGTTTTATCAACATTAATTTTCAATCCAGAGATCCTATAAAAAAGAGAGAGTGTATCCATAGCTGCCTTTAGACTATCCTCTGTGCCATCCAGGAAAAGCTGAGTGTCATCAGCATATTGGCCTAGTTTATATTCCTTACGGTTTAGTACAATACCCTTGATATCAGAATTCTCACGGATCATAATGCCTAGAATTTCGGCAACAAAAAGAAAAAGGTACGGTGAAATTGGGTCCCCTTGACGACAGCCTCTCGAATTAGGGAAAAAGTCAGATAAGTGGCCATTTTGAATGACACATGAAGTGGCATTACTTGTTAAAAGCGATATCCATTTGAGCATATAGTTGCCAAATCCGAACTTTTTCATAACAGAATAGATGAAAGGTTTTGAAACAGTATCAAAGGCCTTTTCAAAGTCAATTAACAGCAGGAGCCCCTTAATGTTTTGTTTTCGAGTTTCAAAAATAATGTCATAAAGGAGTCTTATATTTTCACTAATACATCTCCCTGGAATAAAGCCAGTCTGATTTTCCTGTATTAAATAATCGAGGGTACATTTTAATCTATTAGTAATGCAAGCACTAATCAGTTTATACACGGAATTCAACAGAGAAATTGGACGCCAGTTTTTTAGCAGTTTTCTGTCTTTTCCTTGCTTAGGTATACAAGTTATTACTCCCCTGTTCATAGTTAAAGTAAGATAATTATTCTTAAACACTTCATTTATATAACGAAATATCCATTTTCCCAGATCACACCAAAAGAATTTGAAAAACTCTATTGAATATCCATCAATACCGGGACTTTTATCGTTTTTCATAGATTTCAAGGCATTTAGTATTTCATTCATATTTATTGGCTCTTCTAGTTTTTCTGTCAAAGTGCTTGGAAGAACAGGCACGTTAAGTTCAGATAGTATTTCACTGTGGTCTATCTTGTTATCTTTTTCAGCATATAGATCTTGATAAAATTGTTTTTGCCTACACAAAATGTCCTTTTCGTCAGTAATTAACTCACCGTCGTCTGACAACAGACAGTTAATGGCTTTACTAGTAAATTGTCTGTTTTCAAGGTTACAAAAATATTTTGAAGGTTTTTCGCCTTCTTCCTGCCATAACATTCTGTTTCTAATTTGGATACCTTTGACCTCTTCCTCTTTGATTTTTTCAAGTTCTAACTTATATGTGGATAGATCAGATAAGAGAGCCTCATCTATATTTTGAAAGTTCCTACGGATTGTGTCTTCAGTATCAGTTATTTTGGCTTCCAATTTTTTAGTTTTTTCTTTTTTTAATTTCTTAATGTAGGAGCTGTAGGATATTGATTTACCTCTAATATTCATCAACAAAGTTTCCAGAAAGAGACAGTCATCGATATTTAAGAGCAAGTCATTTTCATCAATATTCTTTATATCTTCGGTATAGTTATTAAATGTATATTGCTGTTTGGCTAGTTCTATCTCGGTCCTTACTATTTTTATGTATTCTTTGTCTCGCAGTAAAGAGGTGTTAAATTTCCAGTAGCCTTTTCCTCTTGTGTTATTATTATTTGAAAAAGTAAGTGTTATGGTAGAGTGGTCAGATTTATAACCAGGAAGAATTTCGGTGTCTACTGTCATACAACCAACATCGTGGGAGACCAAAAAAAAATCTAACCTGGCTTGCTGTCTAGGGTTTTTTTTCCACCAAGTATACTTTCTCGTATTACTATTAAGATCACGCCAGATATCTGTCAAGTTAAGTTGATCTATTTTTTCCAAAATAATATTTCTTGCATTAGGGTTATTAATATGTTTGTAGTTCTCTAGATCTATAGTTGGGTCAAGTACCACATTCCAATCACCACA
The DNA here is from genome assembly GCF_003918875.1 of Haliotis rubra. Lineage (NCBI taxonomy): Eukaryota > Metazoa > Mollusca > Gastropoda > Lepetellida > Haliotidae > Haliotis > Haliotis rubra. Next base: position 31,608 of record NW_025766233.1, read on the forward strand.
GAGCACAATTGATTCATTATCGAATGCATCAATTTGATTAAATAGATTTCTATAAAAATCTGGCGTATCTTGGTTAGGGCCATAGATAGTGGCTAGGGTTATTCTTATACCATCGATACTTATGTCAACAATGATGAAATTACCATTCTCATCTTTCTTATATTTATGAATATCGATCTCTCTATCATTGTTAAACAATATTGCAACACCTCTAGAATTTGACCGAAATGGTGATATGATACATTTCAAACCCCATTCATTCCTCATGGTATTCTCGTCTTTTTCAGAGATGTGTATGTCTTGCAGGCATATAACGGTGGCTTTACGTTTTCTCCAAATGTTCATAATCTCTCTTCTCTTTTGTTTGTCAGCTAGTCCCCTACAGTTAGCGGAAACTATTTTAATTTTATTATCCATTTTCAAAGTGAGACATGATATTTAAAAGCAAAACTGTTTTTATTGTTGTCATAGTAAGCAGTCTCATGGGGTGTCTGCTATACCCTCCTATATGCCCATTAAAATGTTTTTTAAGTTTGCTGGAAAATAAAAGAAAAAAACTTTGTAGAAAAAGGGAAATAAAAAGAAACAACATCCGTATAATGTTGTATAAGACAGGTTTGACGCTTCCGTCTATTTGCTCCTTAACCTAAAGTGACGTGGTTAGGTAATAGCAACAAGCGAAAATATAAAAGAAAAGTTCAGTGAACATCAAAGTGTGAATATGTGTAAAAGTGTTATATAACAGTCACATCTCAGAATCACAATTTCAATGGCGATATCAGAACTTATGATATCTAGTTCACTAGGAAAATTGAAAAGAAAGATCTTACAGGAATAAGGATTCATCAAGCATCAAAGAATTCGTTCCCAACGTTTGGGCCTGAGTTCATGGTTAACAAGTCTTATTTTAGACTTATCTTCGATTCACTAAAAAAATTAAGTAAAGGGTAATATAGATACAAGGATTTGAGAACTCAAAAAATAATTTCGATACCTTGGCTAGCTTCATATCAAACTAAGCATGGATTTAGGTACCAAATATCATGTAACAAGCACATCTCAATCTAACATAATGATTTCACTCATTACTTAACTAAGAAATTAGAGTGAAAGAAGATGTAAATAAGTTATAGAAGTCTCAAAGTGAATCGAAGGACTCAGTTAATATTCCTGAATAGATGAGACATGTTTTGTTTTTTTTTAAACAATGGCTTCTGTCTCTAGCAGAAACTTTTTCATAAGAAGATTTATATAATACATCAAACTGGATGTCACTAATATGAAACAAATATACGCAAGTACCACTCAGATAGGAGCATGTTCAAAATCGGCAGCACTGGATTTAGACCTTTTATGAAAGGGAGAGCGGTAATTTTCGTGTTATATGCATTATATGAGAAAGGTCCATTGTTGTTTGTGTATTTCAGATGCATAGACACAATATCTCACATTTTGGAAAATGATGTGAATATAAAGTAGTATTCATATTTCGATCAAACATGATTTCAGCGATTTATGTCAAGTTCACTAAGAGATTAAAGTGAATTATAAAGTTAATATGTAGCCATATATCTCACATTTTGGAAAATGATGTGAATATAGAGTAGTATTCATATCTCAATCAAACATGATCTCAGGTTCACTAAGAGATTAAAGTGAATTATAAAGTTAATAGTATGTAGCCGTACATCTCACATTTTGGAAAATGATGTGAATATAGAGTAGTATTCATCCCTCAATCAAACATGATTTCAACGACTTAAGTCAGGTTCACTAAGGGATTAAAGTGAATTATAGAGTTAATATTATGTAGCCGTCATATGTCCGGCTAACATAGTAATTTCACACACTTGTGTCTAATTCATTGAACAATTCAAGAGAGAAGTGATAAAAGTACAAGTAACATTTATGTCTCAGGCTAACATGATGATTCATACAACTTTTTGTGTCTCGTTCATCAAGAAGTTTAAGCGCAGGTTGATCGTGGTGATGAAAATATCTAACATGCCAGTTTGAACATCTTATATCCAATTATCTAAGAAATTGGCGTGTATAAAAGTATAAATAAGTTGTAGGAACTGACTTCAAACAACCTTTGATGTCCAAGAAGTTTAAAAGAAGGGTGATCATGGTGGTATAAGTATTATGTAGCGTCGTCTCTCAATCCAGCGTGATAGTTTGAACAACTCGTAATAGTTTGAACAACTTGATGTCTAGTTAACTAAGAAATTGGAGTGAAAAAAGATGTAAGTCTCTCAATCCAACATGATAGTTTGAACAACTCGTAATAGTTTGAACAACTTGATGTCTAGTTAACTAAGGGATTAGAGTGAAAAAAGATATAAGTATGTTATAGGACTCTCGAAGTGAATTGAAGGATTAGTTACATAATCCTGAATAGAAGAAACGTATTTTATAAACAGTGACTTCTGTCTTTAACAGAAACATTTACACAAGAGGTTACATATGATACATCAAGCTGGATGTCACTAGTGTGAAACAGTTATACATAGATACCACTCGTTTAGGAGCATATTCAAAATCGGCAGCACCGAATTTAGACCTTCTATGGAAGGGTGTACTAAGAAATTGGAGTGAAAAAAGATGTAAGTCTCTCAATCCAACATGATAGTTTGAACAACTCATAATAGTTTGAACAACTTGATGTCTAGTTAACTAAGGGATTGGAGTGAAAAAAGATATAAGTAAGTTATAAAACTCTTGAAGTGAATTGAAGGATTAGTTACATAATCCTGAATAGAAGAAACGTATTTTATAAACAGTGACTTCTGTCTTTAACAGAAACATTTACACAAGAGGTTACATATGATACATCAAGCTGGATGTCACTAGTGTGAGACAGTTATACATAGATACCACTCGTTTATGAGCATATTCAAAATCGGCAGCACCGAATTTAGACCTTCTATGAGAGGGTGTACAATATTTGTCATATTATTTACCTTATTATAAGAGAGGTCCGTTGTTGTTTATATATTTCAGATGCATAAACAAAATATCTCACATTTTGAAATGTTTTGAAATATTTAGCAGTCTTGTTATTTTGTTTTTATCAGGAAAAAATATAGACTGGGGACTGTCCTTACCGTGCCAAGGGCCCTCCTCATTCCAGAAATCCAACGAATAAAAATAACACATGTTATATATCTGACATGGTCAGAGATCGAGTGTTCAACCACAAACTAAGTGTTCTCACACACGTCCCATTTTGTACAGGGTCCCAGCATTATATAATTAATTGTCCCTCATTATAAATACACATTCCAACAGTTCAGATGGTAGGTCAGTTTATAAACATAGTTTTCAGTATTCCTGGAGCTCGTAGTGTCCATTACAGCATTACAGTGGCATTCTCCAAAAGTTACTCGGCACACAAGTTGTAGATCGTGGTTTTCACAATAATCGGAATATCCTCCTGTCCGATAACTTGCTCATGATCTTCGGCGGTATGCCTCAGTCCAGCAGTCCGTCAATGATTGGCAACAGCATATAGAGCAAGTGGTAATTCACAATGATCTAGTTTATCTAACAATAGGCGTATCGTCCAGTCCAATATCTCGCCACTGAGAATCCTTATTTTGCCTGTAGCACAGCCTGATGTCGATACCTTTCTCAACAATTTTAGTGTGCACGTTGTACTCTTTCCTCAAGAAATACGCTCTGGTAGCAAGTTTTCCACGGAACTTTTTCAGTTTGACTGGTAAGTCTGTACGAATAGAGATATGATTTTCCCGTAGCATCTGTCTGTTAGTGAATGTGGCATTGAAGACCAACTGCCTATCAGTCATCCGCACGAATTTCACAACAATAGGCAGAGGCATTTCTGCAGAGCGTCCTGTAGTTGCGTAACGTGGCAGTCTATGGATATTTACAAAATCCATTTTGTTGGCGTTCTCCACATTCATTTCCTCAAACAGTTTTTTCACTTCAGCTTCGGCATTCTTAGCGTCTGGAACCCCGTAGATTAGTAGATTTTGTTTCCGTGAGTGCATCTCAAAGACCATATCCTGTTTTTCCATGTCGTCTCGTAACTCACTAATTGTCTTTTTCAGAGTTTTGATTTCCCGGCGATTTTCATCAATGGCCTTTGAATTGAAAGAGATGGAACTGATTACCTCTGAGATTCTTGTATTTGTGTTTGTCAGTTCTTCCTGTATCATGTCCATTTTTCCCGTTAGTTTGTCCGCTAGCCTATCTATTTGGGCTGTGAAAAATGCCCTCATATCCATCGGTTCGTCCGCCATCATGGCCATGCGGTCTTCGTTTCCGGTAGTGTCGTCGTCTTTTTCTTTTGCGCAGGGTTTTTGTCTAGAAACGCCATCGGATCTAAATCTTTCAAGGCTAGTGATATTGGTTGATTGTAAGTTGTCTTTTGACTTGTTTTGGCTCCGGGTTGCTGCCATGTTTGATGATTGAAGAGGATTTAGACGGAGCGCTATCTTCACCCGTCTTAGCTGTCGCAATGCATTACCGGAAGTCCCAAAAAGCCAACGGTGGCGGAGTTTCTGTTTTGCCTCTGTGTTCCTCGATACCTTGTAACCCTCTTTTACTTCAATCTCTGTTTTACTTAGTTCTGACCAGCGTCTGTCAAGGTCAGGACTGTTGTTGTGATGACACCAACACCCCTGTCTGCGGGGACGACGGCAACACCTACACCAACGAATGTTTCCTCTCCTGTGCCGGGTAGGCATACATCATGTCAGGCCATACTACATTTACCTTATATCATGCATCACCGAGCCTTGAACTTCCCTTAGAGGAGTCAGGGTCGGCACCATATACACCTTTATTTAATTAATGCTTCTTTACCTTCACCATATCCATACCAGGGAATATTGTTTATAAAGGTGAGTATGCTTGCTTGCAGTCAAGCAAAGAAACAAAGAAGGGGTTTGTATGATAATGGAAGACATGTTACAACACTAAATCGTTGATTCATAATTTAGGTATGCAAACAGTTTTGGACATGATAAATACGCTTAAAGGTGCAAATGGAGAAACGATGTCAGACTGCAAGCAATTACAAATCCTTGTAGACGGTTCTACAATCACACTTTACTGTTGTGCTTCTAGTGCGACGAAGGCATCCGACGGAGAATGTGCCAAGGTCTGTGCCTGTCCAAAACTCTTTTTTACCAGTCTGCGGCAGTGATGGCGTGACTTATGGCAAACCAATGCCTCATGGATTGTCAAGGGTGTGTACATTTGGAATGTGTGTCTCATCAGATTAGAAACACTTTACACGGACTGAAAAAATCCGATTATTTCAATGGGATATATGTATATTCATATAATATTCACCAGATAAAGTCTTAAAGTTATCATCAAATTATCTTTTCCTTTTACCTTTGGCAATGAACTTTGTTCAGAGGTATGGTTTTTATGCTTTATGCCAAACAAGGGCCCAGGCTGTATCACTATAATGAAAAACCTGTTATAATACTAAGTCGCTTAAACATCTTTCAGGTATGTACTCAATTTTGAGATTATTAATACGTTTACAGGTGCATATATAGGAAAACGATGTCTGATTTCTAGTTGTTAAGAATCCTTGTAGATTTTCCTACAATCAAACTTTACTGTTGTGTTTCAACAGTGTGACGAAGGAATCCGATTTGGAGAATGTCCCAAGGTTTGCACCTGTCCAAAACAGCTTTCACATGTCTGCGGCAGTGATGGCGTGACTTATGACAACGAATGCCAGCTGGAGTGTCAAGGGTGTGTACACTTGGGATGTATGGTTTTAGATTACTGGGTAATATCTTAAGCTATACTAAGATAATCTCTTTGCACTGACATCGTTTATGCATGCACTTGAATGATTAATACGCTTACAGGGGCATATAGAGAAACCGATGACTTCTGGCAGTTAATAATCCTTGCACACCTTTTACAATTGAACCTTACTGTTGTGCTTTTTAAAAGGCGACGGAGCTTGTCCAAAAGGTTTGCGCCTGTCCGGAAAGTCTTTTCACCTGACTGTGGTAGTGATGGCGTGACTTTTTACAACCAATGTCTTATGCTATAGTCTCATAACCCTTGCTCTTGTACCTAACTCTGTGACTTGTGGCGACCAATACTAGCTGGAGTTTCAAGGGTGTCTACACATTTTGAATACGTTTTCTTCAGTTTAGAAACACTTTACAAGGACTTAAACACACGACCATTTCAATTAGTTAGGTGTATATTCAAATATTGTTTACCAGATATAGTCTTAAGTTGTCATGAAATAATCTCTTCCAATTCATCTTTACCATATCCATGACAATCAGTATTATCCAGGGGTATGTTTGTATGACTTACGGTAACCAAAGAACAAAACAGGGTGTTTAACACTTTAATGAAAGAACTGTTATAATATTTAATCGTTGATTCATCTCCCAGGTATGTACTCAGTTTTAAAGATGATTAATTAATACGCTTACAGGTGTGTATAGAGAAAATGATGTCAGACTTCTAGCAGTTGATTTTCCTACCATTAATCTCTAAAGTTGTACTTCAATAGTGCGACGAAGGAATCCGACGGAGAATGCCCGACGGTTTGTGCATGTCCTGATGTCCTTTCACCTGTCTGCGGCAGTGATGGTGTGACTTATGACAACCAGTGCCAGCTGGATTGTCAAGGGTGTGTACATTTAGGATGCATGTTTTTAAGATAACTGGCTAATGTCTTAAGCTATAATCAAATAATCATTGCTTTTGTACCTTTACCATATCTATGTTAAGTTACCATTTTTATTAGGTTCAGTATCCTTTGAACCTGACAAACAAAAAATCAAATCAATGGGTTATCACTATAATGAGGCAGTTGCTACAAAATAAATCGTTGATTCATCTAGGCATGTCTTGGAGATGATAAATACGCTTGCAGGTGCATATATAAAAAACCGATGTCAGACTTCTAGCATTTAAGAATGCCTGTAGACCTTCCTACAATTTAACTTTACTGATGTGCTTCAACAGTGCGACGAGGGTGTCCGACGGCGAATGTCCCAAGGTTTGTCTCTGTCCACTTATCTTTGCACCTATCTGCGGCAGTGATGGCGTGACTTATGACAACGAATGCCAGCTGGAGTGCCAAGGGTGTGTACATTTGGGATGTGTGGTTCTTTTAAGATAACTGGGTAATGTCTTAAGCTATGATCAAATATTCATTGCTCACTGACATCGTTTAGGTATTCACTTAGTCTTGGAGATGATTGATACGTTTACAGGTGCATATAGAGAAACCGATGTCAAATTTCATGCAGCTTTCTGCAATTTAACTTTACTTTTGTGCTTTAAAAGTGCGACGAAGGTGTCCAAAGCGTATCAAAGATTTGTGCGTGTCCAAAAAGTCCGTTCTACCGATCTGTGACAATGATGGCGTGACTTTTACAACCATTCCCTAATGCTATATTCAAAATTATCCTTGCTCTTGTGTCTAACCCTTTGACTTGTGACAACCAATGCCAGCTGGGTGTCAAGGGTGTGTGCATTGTAGGGCTGCAAAGATTCACCCAGACCTCGATTCGATTCGATTTTCGATATTGGACCCTCGATTCGATCATTTTCGATTCGATTCGTCACACGAGTAAAAACATCAGATTTCATTTAACTCTCAAAGAGTCGGTTTCATTAGCCTGAAATCCATCGTCGGCAATGTCGACTAACAAACAATTATCATTGGATTATTAGCCAGGCGTCGACCAATCTTGTTTCGCCTTATTTCTGCGCCCCAAACTGCTCGAGTTGGAGTCAAGATTACGTTCTGGCTGTGTGGAAATAATTTAAATAGATATTCAAATATCGAATCGAAATAGTGATAATGGTTATCGAAAATCGAAACTATAGGTGTCATATTCGATTTTCAATGAATCGAACCGAATCGTTGCAGCCCTAGTACATTGTGTTCTTCATACTAGAAAAAACTTTACAAGGACTAAAAAGGAGTGATGTGTATTTTCATATACCATCACCAGTTAATGTTCTACGTCATCATCAAACACGCTTTTCCTTTTATCTTTACCATATCCAAGGCAATGAAAATTGGTCAGAGGTATGTTTTTTAGCTTTATGGTAACCACAGAACAAGACAAGGTGTATATCACTATCATGGAAAGAACCGTTTTGATAATCGTTGATTCGTGTTTTACGTAATTTTGTACTCAGTTTTGGAGATAATTATAATGCATATAGAGAAAACGATGTCAGACTTGTACCAGTTAAATAAACCTCGTTGACTTTCCCACCAATTCTCTCTGATGTTGTGCTTCAATAGTACGACGAAGGAATCCGACGGAGGAGAATGTCCGAAGGTTTGTGCCTGTACAAAAGACCATGCACCTGTCTGTGGCAGTGATGATGACGTGATTCTTATGACAACCTCTGCCAGCTGCAGTGTCAAAGGTATGTACATTTGGGATGTGTTCTTCAGATTAGAGAAACTACAACCATTTTCAATAAATATTGTATTTATTCATAACTGGGTAATGTCTTAAGTTATTATCAAATAATGTCTGCTTCTTTACCATATATTTAGTAACAAATATTGTTGTCAACATATGTTTCGTATTGCCTCCTGTCAAACAAAAGAACAAAACAAGGTCTTTGTCACTATAATCAGAGAACTGTTACTATTGCTCATCATAAGTTCATCATCGTTGTATCTGCACTTAGTTTGGGTGATTCGACCTTTGGCGCTTAGATGCATTTGTGTTGCAGTAGCTTTTTTCCGTCTTTTCAGTGGAGTCACCACCATAGTCGGACTTGGGCACTGTGGATGAACGTGATTGAGAAAAGCTGCAAATATTCTTAAGGGTTTTGGGGGTTTTAAATGGTTATTTTCAAAGTATCACCAATGTATCATAAACTCTGATTACAAATACTGGTTTTAGAAATAATCAATAACTTACTGTTACTCCATTCTTAATCAATAGTTCAATAAACCCTTATATCAAAACGCTTTGTATACATTCGTTTTTTCTTCACCTGGAACCGAAACATACAGAGCCTACTTCGTGCACTTCAGCCGCATAAAAGACGTGTTGTTGTCAGTAGAGCACGGTAATCTGATAAGCAAAGCTGAGCATAACTCTCAAAATCATAACTCAATATTTATACAGTACCTTAGCAAATCAATAACACTACATACATTTGTCACACCGTCAACTCGACTTTTGGCTTGGCAGCCTTCAGCACACAGATACAGCTTTCGTATAGACACTATAAAGTTCGACTCAAAGAGGACGAATATATAATGCCACATACTTTAAACGCACACACCAACGATCTCTGTGGACGCCGGGGATCATGTATTTTTCAGAAATTTGACGCCTACCGTGCGTCAGTAGTGCGTAATAACCATCACGATTTGTCAAACATTAATTCACTGACGACGGGGCCACAGCCAATAACGATGTGACGCGTTCCTTCCCAAGTCCCTTACAGGTTCAGGTTACGTTTAGCCACCAGCATGGTCGGTGGTCTTGACGTAGAGGGCACCCGTGAAGAGCCACCTCCTCGTGGTGGGTGCTGGGTAACGCTAAGAGCTCTTCAACCCCGTTGTGGACCCGGGGTATATTTGAGATCCACCAACCCGTTTGCCGTGGAGTTTGCGCCCCTGTGTCGGTGGAGGATGGGAGTCTGGTGGTTGAAGGCACTGGTCTCAGGAACAGCGTTCGTTTGCTCAACACACCACTTCGCGCCTCATCACCTAGACGGGTGGATTGAATTCAGCCTGGTTCAACCCAATCGGCTGGTCATATCAAGCCCTGTACCCATAGATTTTGCGTAATTGCACAACATTTGATTTAATATTGTTTTAAATTTTGGTCTTGGCACCCTTTGTTCATGTGAAACATCATTTGATTTTTTGTAATATGTTTATCGTGAACTTTGCCTAGAGTCTTATGCCCAGAGGGCGGTGGCTCATAGGCCAATCTGGTAGAAAAATTAATCTTTTAGGTTTTCTGCGGGAATATATCATCCGAGTATCCTTGGTGCTGCAAGTCGGAGGTCCACTTGTGTTTAACATTGTCTCTTGTGATACTCCATGGAGGGTGGAGAGCTCGGATGATGAACCATTAAAACTAACCATGGCATACGAAACCCCTAAAAAACCCTTAACGTCCACTTGACACACGATCCAGAGTGGGTAACGACCAACGACTGTCCACATCCATTGATTACTGGCCACGTTACTTAGTGATGGAGACTCAAGATAACACCAGACTAAAGTTAAAATCTTTTGTTTTACTTTGCAAAAGGCATACAAGGCATAACCGGTGTTGTAAAAGTATCAAACGTTTATGTTCAGGGTCATTGCTTGAAGAGTGCAGCAAAGGCAACGGCAACTAACGGTGACCGCACAGAGCGTTTGAACAATTGCCGGCAGACGTTTTCGATAGTCGCTCGGAATACCGACCCCTTGCTACAACTAACGTGATAAACGTTGATACCACAACACCGGTATACTGCTGTATACCTTTGCAAAGTAAACAAAAGACTAACTGAACAGTGATGAAGTCTCCATCGCAAAAGCAGCGTAATAATATCAATGGATAATGCGATCAGGCCGATGGAGTACCCTGCGGATCGGTGTCAGTGAACGTTGAGGTTTTTGGGGGGTTTCATTGGCGCCAGCAAATGGTTAGTTTTTATTGATTTCCAAATAAATGAAACGCCCGCCCGTAATTTGCGGCACTGAAGTACTTTCGGAGGTATTATTCCTGCGAAAAACAAGGTAATTCTTACCTGAGCTTCACCGCCCTGAGCATGGGCTCAGGCGAAGTTCACGATAAACGCGCTATTGCAAAATCAGCGATGTTACATGAGCAAAAGTGCCAGACAATTTAAACAATATTGAAATCGCAATTACGCCAAATCGCGGTACGGAACCTGACATGACGGCCGATTGGTTGAACCGACTGAATAACCGCCCATCAGGCGCAGTAGGGCGAGTCGTTATTCCTGAACCAGTGCCTTCAGCCACCGAACCGTCCTCCACCATTTTGGGGCGCAACACGACAACGGACGGTGAATGCCGGGTCCCCACAACGAGTTGAAAATAACGTTACCCAGCTTTACCACGGGCTGCCGCGAATATCTACGTCGAACCGCCGACCGTATTGATGACCAAGCATGACACAAACAAAGTCACGGCGTGGCCTGGTCGAACAGTGTTTGTTTCAAATCGTGATAGTTGTACACTACTGACACGCGGCGTCAACTTCGAGAAATACATGATCTGGCGTGGTGATATTATGCGTTTGAAAATTCGTATTGGCATTACTACTCTTCGGTCGAGCTTTATAGTGTCTATGCAGCTGTAATCTGTATGTGAAACTGCCGAAGCCAAAGTCGGTTGACATTAACTGACAATGTATCAACAGTATTGATTTTAAGGTACTGTATAAATATTGAGTTGCCGATTTTGGTGCTCCTTTGTATCGGAATACCGTGCTCTTTTGTTTAATAACGTATGGAAGCAACATTATGGCATGTTTCGGTTCAGTGAAAAACGAATATTGCTAAAGCGTTTACGATACTCAGACTTTGATAGTCGGGTAACAGTGAGGATTATTGATTATTTCTAAAACCGGCTGACTGCTGTCGAAGTTTATGTTCACATTGGTGATATGCCGAAATAACCATTTAAAACTGCGCCAAGAATCGGCTTGCGGCTTTTGCTGGTACGTTCATCCACGGTGCTTGAAATCCGACTGTATTGACTTCCGGAACAATACTGCTGCAAATGCCTCTGGCGCCGAATCGTCGCAAACTGAACGCGAATACAACGATGATGAGCTTATGATGAGCAATAATAACGATTCGCTACATTATGTTGACGAACTGTTGTTCTTTTGTTGACGGGAGCACACAACGCTGGTGACGGCAATGTTGTTGCTAAGCTATTATGTTAGTATTTTGACCAACCAGACATTACCCGGTGCTCGAATAAATGCAATATTTGTTGAAGATGGTTGTAATTTCTACAATCTGAGAACACATCCCAAATAACATGCCTTTGACGCTGCGGCTGGCGAAGGTGTCGCCGTCGCGTCATCGCCTGCCACGAACAGTGCATGTTTCTTTTGCTGCGAGCGCAAACCTTCGGACGTTATCGTCATTCGCTAAGATAAACGCTATTCGAAGCACAACATCGAGAGAAGAATTGATGAGGAGAGGTTTATTAACTGGTACAAAGTCTCTGACATCGTTTTCTCTGCTATGCATTATGGTATCTCCAAAGACTTCGGTACAAATGCGTAGTACGAATCGGCGTTATCAAACGATTTCTTTCATGGCGTGATACACCTTGTCTTTGTTCTGTGATTTTCGCTCAAACTGAAACATGCGCTCGCGACTTAATTTTCGACGCGCTTGAATATTGAATAAAGGAAAGCATTTGACTGACGTGGGAACATTAACTGGTGATGGTATGAAAATACGCATCGCTTTTGAGTCGCTGTAAAGTTTTTTCTGGTATGAAGAACGCAGTACTGAATGATTTCGATGAAGATATGACCGCGCTTAATTTCTTTCGGTAACCATATCACTATTTCGGTGCGATCGAATAATCTGTTAAATGACCACCACGCAGCGCGAACGTAATCTTGAACCAGCGGCGGTTGAAGATATCGTAAGGCGAGCAAACCCGGTCGACGCGGCTATATCAATGATGGTGACGGTCGACATTGCCCGACATTTCGAATAGCGACTCTTAGTATAGTCACGATGTTTTTATCGTGTGACGGAAGATAAATGTCATCGGCGGGTCAATATCGAAAATCGAATCGATCGTATGAGTGAATGCGGCCTGCAATGCACGCCGCCGACACCCGGCTGTGAATGACACCAAGTCGGAGTTAACACAGGCTGGGTGAATATAGCATTGAAGATGGTTGTAAAGTCGCATGTCGACTGTCTGAATCGGCAGAACGAACTTTGGTTTGCGCTGTCTTACGCTTTAGTTTACCTTCGTCACGCACAAAGCACCAAGCTAAAGTTAAATTGCCGAAGCTGCGTAGTGACATCATTTCTCTATATGCACCACCAGCCAAGCATGTCAATCATCTCCGAAGACTAGTGAATACTGAAACGATGTCGGTGAGCGATAATCGACGATCGCTTAACAAGCGATACCGGACCATCTTAAAAGAACCGCACGTGGCCTCTTGTAACGGCATTCGTGTCTCGTCTCGCGCCATCACTGCAGATGGTGGAACAATTGGACGGGAACAAACCTTGGAGACATTCGCTGTCAGTTACCCTCGTCACGCTGTTGAAGCACATCGTAAAGGGCAAATTTAACCAGGAAGATCACAGCTAATAAATGAAGTCTGACATCGGTTTTACCTGCGAAGCGGGCCTGCCTAGATAATCAACATTTATTTTGTGGCAATGCCTCGTATGATGATAACCCGTTGATTTTGTTTGTCAGTTCAAGGATGCTGAACCCAAAATGGTGCTTAATGACAGGCTGCAAAGCAATGATTGACACGATTATGGCAGACGGCAATGACCGTATCTTCAAAACATGCGTCCTATATTGCGCCTTGTTTCAATCCGGCTGGCTTTAATCATGAGAGATCGCATGTCGCGGGCGAGCAAGGATACTCCGTCGGATCGCTTCGTCACTTCAATGATTTTTGGCTTTGGAATGATGAAGGAAGAATCAACTGAAAGTCTGACATCGGCTGCTCTATACACCTATGTAATGATCTTTAAAACTTCGGTACATACCTGGAAGTTAATCAACGGGTAAATATTATAACGATTCTTTCGATGAAGTGTTAAACGCCTGTTCTTTGGTGCAATGATCATACGAAACATACCCTGGATAATACGCGATTGTCATGGATATATTGAATGATTGAAGAAGACCATTTCATGGAGCAACTTAGACTGTCTGGTAAAGCAATATTTGGTCTGCACTAACTGATTGAATGGTCGTGTTTAAGTCGCTGGCAAAATGTTTCTAAACTGAAGAAAACGACCATTCAAGTAATGAACGCCCTTGAGGCTTTCCGGCGATTGATATCACAATCACGGAAGTTGGAACGAAGCTGAAGGGGCCAATGAACTATGGCATGAACATTGGTTCGTAGATCATCACTACCACGGTCGAATGAAAACTTTCGGACGAACGGAAACCGGACAACTCCGTCGCCTTTTGAAACGCAACGATAAGGTTCGGTGAAGGTGTGCGGGAACCATTAACTGCCGGAAATCGGTTTCTCTATGTACTGGCGTATTAATCGTTCGAGTGCATGCATGTCGATGCGCAGAGGTCTTGGTAGATATTACCCGGTAATCTGGCATCCCAGATATTACGCACCCTTGACGCTCCGGCTGGCTTCAGACCGATGCTCAAGTCACGCCATCGCGAAGACACGAGGTGTGACGGGACAGTTCGTCACGCTGTTGAAACGCAACGGTAAAGTTGATTGGCAGGAGAAATCTGGAATTCTTAACTTTGACCCCAGAAATCGGGCGTCGTTTACTATGCTGTGCGCCTATGAAACGCTGTTAATAATCTCCGGAACCGGTACGCTACCTGAAGACTGGCGACGTATTATGCTGGTTTTCATTAACGAATGATACCGGCTTTGGGCGCTGTTGTTTAATGAAACCATCGAACAGGGCTAAACGCCAAGGTAAGGAAGATAATTTGATGATAACTTTAAGACTTTGGCTCTGTTGAATATTATATCGGTATATACGCTCCATTGAAATAATCCGGACTCGGTCCGTGTCGAAAGTGTTCTATCTGATGATACGCATTCAAATATTACGCCATGACAATCCATGGGCGACCGGTTATATGGTACGCCATCGCGAACTGAAGGTTTTGGAACGAACGAACCTTGCATTCTCCGTCGGACCTTCAAATGCGCTAAACGCAACGATGAAGTCGACGAATTGGCAGGAAACGCCTCTACAGACTGTCGGTGCTGCGATCACGATGGACTGTCGTGCATAACTTTAGCTTTACGTATTTATCAAAACTTTGTTTGCGCTACCTAGAATCAACGATTTAGTCGACCCGTGACAACCATTATCGCTGAAGCCCCTTCTTTGTTTCAGCGACGAAGCAGCACATACTACTTATGTATTCCTGTTAATGAATATGACGGTAAAGGCGTGAACCAAATAAAGATAGTGCCGACCCTGACCATAAAGAGAAGGTTCAGGCTCGGTGATGCGTGATATAGATGAAAATGACAATGGCCTGACATAATATACCCGGCACCGAAGAAACATTCAGTGCAAAGTGTGCCGTCGTCCCCGTTTTAGTGTTAGTCATCACAACAATACGACGCCCGACGAACGCTGGTCATTTAGTAAACAGAGATTGTGGGGGTTTTAAACATCGAGGGCTGCAGAGCAAACGAAACTCCGCCGCCAACCAACTTTCGGCAAATCATGCCCCAAACGGGCGAAATGTTTTGATCAGCTGAAGCAATGGAATACTGTGGCGAACTGGCTTTTTCGGCTTTCGAGATATTGATTTTAATACTGCCGGTACAACTTTAGCGCGAAACGTCGAAGTGACGTCGCCTGACTCTCGCCGGTACCGGTAATCTCTGGCTGGACTGCGCAGACGTGAAATCACCAGGATTTTTAGGGCGACGGTTGCGCCGGTGCCGAGTAGTGGTAATTGATGATGATTTGGTTGCGCCGCGCTCAACTTATTCAGCATATGGCGGCGATGTAACGGTCGCAGACAATCCAGTCCTTTGGCATGGTATCGATATGCCGACGTAATGTCAATCTTCGGTAATGCATTTGCGTTGTGAACGGTGAAAGGCTTCAGCGCTCCGTCTAAGTATCACCTCTTCCCGTCATCGACATGGCAACCAGCCGACGCAAAGACTTTAACTTGTCAACCAGCTATCGCAACTTAATTTAGATCCCGATGTCGTTCTGTTTCAAAAACCACTGCTAGCGATACCACGACACTGTAATAACGGTTAGCCGATGGTCATTTTCACGTCTTCAAGTCAGGCAGCGGGTTGAAACTAACGAGAAAACGGACGTGATGAACGATAGTAAAGTCTCCGGAGATGTCGATTCCATCTCTTCAATTCAGGCCATTGATGAAATCGTAATCAAACTCTGATTATTGAGTTACGAACGACATGAAAAAGCGGGATATGGACTGCGCTCTGGCTTAAAATCTACTATTACGGGTTGCCAAATGCCGAGCTGAGGTAATGTTTGAAAACGAATGTGAACGCCAACAGTTTTATATCCATGAACTGCTGCGTTAGCTTTCTGCGAAATGCCTGCGCCTGTTGACGGCGGATGAAGCGTTGATTATTTCAATATGCATTCACTTAACGAACAGATGTACAGTATCTGACCATTTGAACTTACCGGTGAAGCTGAAAAGAGACCCGTGACTTTGCTGCCGGGCGTATACTGGGAAAATGCTGCTGAAGTGTTGAGAAAGGCCATCGACATCATTTCCATTAACTTCCCCGAGCAAATGAGACCGATGGCGAGATGTGGACTGGACGACTGCGCCTATTAGATAAACTAGATCGTGTAATTTGCTTTCTATATGCTTTGTTGCTTGTCGTGGAAACACTGAACTGAACATACCTCAGATATGAGCAGACGGGAGAATATTCGACCCATTAATGAAACCACGATCTCTACAACTTATTATTGCCGGTAACGGAGGTACTACGCGCTGTCTTTATGATAACTGCGAGCTCAATGTTTCTTGACCTACCATTTCGACGGAATGTTATAATGAGGGACAGTAATTATATGATGCTGGGACTATTACAAATGAGGACGTCGATATTGGCTGCCAATTTGTGGTTGGTACTTCGATCTCGACTGCATGTCGGTATAACATGTGTTATTTTATTCGTTCGGAGGGGCTGACGCGGTAGGACGTCCCCGGTCTATGGCCTGCAGTAAACACAAACCAACAAAGACTGCTAAAATATTTCGAGGCATTACTGTAATGATTCTTACGGGCATGCGTCTGAAATATGAAGCAACAACGGACTTCTCTCTTATAATGGGTAATAATATGAGCAAATATTATGCGCCTCATAGAAGATCTGAGGCAACGCCCGTTGAATATTAACAAACGAAGTGAGCGATAACAGCGCACTAATGACATCAACGATGTATCATATGACTTACTGATAAATGTTTCTGTTAAGTCATGTTTACCATTTCTTCGCTGAGTTATGTAACTAATCCTTCGACTTCGAAGTTTTTCGCTCCAGTCGCGGTTAACCAGACATCGGAAGTTGTTCAAACTTATTATGAAGTTGTTCAAACTATCATGTTGAATTGAAGACTTTACGTCTTTTCATATTCTTTGATACCTCTGTAAGAGGTCACAAATTCGGTAACCATTTGGTATCTTTCACAAACTTTCGAGGGGAATGATGCATCGCCAGCTTTCGATTTCACTGGTGACATCAACGGTATCATATGACTTCTTTGTCAATGAAATGTTTCGCTGTTTATAAAATACGTTTCTTCTGATTAAAGGATTGGCATGTAACTAATCGATTCGCTTCGGGAAACAACATAGCATCTTTTTCGCTCTGATCAACTTCAGACGTCATTGTTCAAACTATTACGGTTGTTATCGGCTTACGTCTTCGCTCCATTTCTTGGTTAACTAGACGTCGAAGTTGTTCAGAGCTTCAATGCGGTACAAACTATCGCGTGAAGACGACGCTTATACTTATGCCACCATGATCACCCTTCTTTAAACTTCTTGGATCGGAATTCGTTTGGTCGGATCCTACAACTTATTTATGCTTTATATGATTTCTTTATGGTTATGAATGTTCCAGCATGTTCAAATGTTTTCATCTGCGATCGGCCTGCGCTTAAACTTGATGAACGGACGCAAAGTTGTATGAATCATCGTGTTAGCCTGGATATGACAGCGGCACTTTGTCGCCCTGCTTCTCTTCGAATTGTTCGGCGGGCAGACACAGGTGTCAATGTTAACCCGATATGTTTGACTTTACGCTAATATTGACTTTCCACTATCAATTCAAAATCGCAGTCGGGCTTTGACTTAAGTCGTTGAGAAATCATGTTTGACGAGGATGAATATATTCTGGAAATGACACATACTATTAATGATTCTTTGTCTTAATGAACACGAGGATCATGTTGTTCCGGATATGAATGCTGCTCTTCACTTTCCCGGAAGTAATGGATATGTAACACATATTAACATCAATTCGCACAATCTTAACTGGTGGAGCGAAATCATGTTTAAATCAGTATGAATCTTTACTTTATTCATCATTTACCTCCAGAGTAATGGTTGTGTCTGCGCATCACCGAAAATACACCAAGGCAACAATGGACTTTCTCATATATTATATAACGCGAAATTACGCTCTCCTAACAAAGACTCGATCCAACATTTTGATATCACGGTACGCTATTCGACATATTATTCATTTGATGTATTATATAATCTTCTTATGAAAAGGATTTCTGCTGAAGACGAAGCCATTGTTTAAAAAACGAGCATGTCTCATCTATTCAAAGGAATATTAACTGGTCCTTCGATTCGCGCGGGGACGCTTCTACCAACTTATTTTCTTCTTTATTTCAACGGTTGTGTGAATTGAAGATATGTTAGACGGATCCTTTGTGCAAATATTTGTGCCCTGATCCGCGCTGAACGATATGGCTTTAACCAGGCTTTGAGTTCTCAAATCATGCCGCACATGAGCGCAGTGAATCGAATGAAATAAAACATAGACTTTGATAACAATGAATATAATTGGCGACGAACATTCCAACGATAACTTTGACGAATCGCTTATTCTGAATCTTTTCTTTTCAATTTTCCCTGGTAATTTTAGATATCGCCAGTTCTGATATCGCCATTATTATTGATTCTGAATAATTTCGATTATATAACGCTTTGCATATTCTGCTTTGATTCTGCTGAAACACTATATTTTGGCGACTATATCTTTGGGTGAAACAAATCGAACACGAACGTCAAACAATGTACTCTGACGTTATGCGGATGTTGTTCTTTATTTCCTTTTTTCTGAAATTTTTCTTTATTTCAGCGAACAAAACGTGGGCATATGAAGGTATGTGCGATAATTTAACTTTTCCTGTTTTAACAATAAAAACGGTTTTGCTTTTAATATCGTGATACTCCTTTTGAAAATGGATAATAAAACCAAAATGATTTCAGAGTTTGTGACGACTAAAGAAGGAGATTACATGTTATTTGGAGAACGCTCGAAGCCACCGTTATATTGCTGCAGATGCGTACTACGAACGATACCGCGGTGGTGAAGGTTGAAATTATGTCGCTGTCACCATTTCGGTCGAAATTCTGGAGGTGTTACTGATATTGTTTGGCAATGACGAGAGATCGTTATTCATGAAACCAGAAGACGAAGATATTTCATCGTTGACCCGACATGGCTTACGGCCTGTCTATGACTAACATAGTACGCCGAATTTTATAATCTATTTATCAGATTGATGCGTTCGATATGACCGATTATTATGACAACTATGAACTACAAACATGATAACAACCCTGTGCGAAAGTATTGACACTGGCTCGAATCAACTTAACGACGAGATATCTGGCGTGATCTTTATCGACAATGCGGTGCGGTGGAAAAGGCCCTGGACTAACTGGCCGGGCAGATTTTTGATTCTCGATGACGGTTATGACGGCGAACACCGAATTAACTTTCGCGGACCTACTGGCGCACTTTCGAAGCAATAATAACGCGGAAGGAGCTGCACGGAATTGTGCCTCTTTGCGGACGAGGCTGCATAAAATAGTAAGGACCGAATAGAGGCTTATTGAGCGGCAATGCCGTTTGTAACCCTTGCCGAGATATGAAAGAATATTGGTGAAATGACTTTGCTCTTCAAAAATATCTTCTTTCGCAGGCTCTGACCCGATGGTATTGAGTAGTCAATGTCACCCGCGGCTTCTACATTAGAGGTAAAGAAAACTAAAGGTGGGTAACAACTGATGCTGAACATATCATGAACTTTCGAAATATGAATGAAGGCTCTCTTGTCTGATCAATCACATATAGTTAGGCGAGAATCGAGAGAAGGTCAGTATCAGAGTAGAAACGGAATGTTATGACGAGGAAGAAAGGCGAAAACGCTTTCGAAATATTTTGTAAACGCGAGCAGACGATTTACTAGTCAAAGCCATTAACTGTCTTGTTGTCGAACGACGATCAATTGCTGACGAAGAACATTTTGAGCAAGCAATTTTGAAGATCTGCCAAGCTAACGAATGAACCGCGGTATCTGGCATTAACGCAATTCGCTCCGGCGCTTTGACACAGAAAACTGAAGGCAATGAATGGCAAATGCAGCAATCATGAAACGTCTCATTACGACCGATATCGGGTATTCAACAGAGTTCCAGAACTATTTTGGTGACGATCTGAGGAAAATGTGGACTGTTTCGTTATAAATGGTCGTTTTAGAGCCTGGTATCTTTACTTAACTATGAGCAGTAACTTATGCTAAGCGAAGCGAAAACCTTTATGGCGTCCCAATTCTGTTCGTGTTATGTTGATTGGTGCTGCGATACTAATAGTGAAATGTGCCCTCGATATTTAACAAAATCGAACTGGCTTTCCGGGGAGACCAGTAATGTAAGACTCCTTTATGACATTTTTGAGCTCGAAACAGGCGATGAGGCTCCTGCTGATTAATTGACTTTTGAAAGCGCTTTGACCGGAAACGCTTTCGTCTATTCTGTTATGAAAAGTTCGGATTTAATCGCTATCGGAAATCGGATATCGCTTTTAACAGTAATGCCGCCACAAATATTGATAAATTCAAAATGGCCGCTTATCTGACTTTTCCCCAATTCGAGGTATTCACCGTGCCTTTTCTTTTGTTGCCAGCCTACAGGCGATATCGTGGCGTCAGGGTATTGTACTAAACCGTGAAGCAAACTGAGCCAACCAGATGACCTCGCTTTTCTGGATGGCACGGAAAAGGCGGCTATGGATACATCTCTCTTTTATGGGATCTCTGGATTGAAGAGTATGTTGATAAAATTTAAACGTATGTTTGAAATTTATGATTAATAATTAAAGGTATTATCTGTGAGGAGATGCATGAAGCGGACCCGAATTTCTGTGACTTTGGTGGTATATATTCGACCAAATAACTGGGATTCTCACCAAACCTGAAAAATGACTCAAATACGAATGCGATGAGAGAATTGGCAGAAAACATTTAACTTGTTATCGGAAAATTGATTGATAAACTCTGGCTCTACTTCTACAATTTCATATCTGGCTTCTACCAAATGCTGGTAAAGATTTGAGCAAAATTTTCTCTTTCAGCAGATAAGGAAACGATAATGAAAGGCAAACATTAAAGACCGCCGGGAAGAAGAGTGGATGACGAATATCTATTTCATCATTCACTAAAAACTAACGGCATTAATAGCTTTGTCATATCAGCTGCAATGTTCCCATTGCTTCGGTGGGAAGCTATGAAATAGATCTATCTGAGAGTGGATGTTGCTGTTGGAAGGATATGATTTCGGCATGGTTTTGGTATGTCATCTTTTAAGGTGTTGAAAATAGCTGAAACCGTTATTCGACCGCCTCATTTGTTAATATTTCTCTGTTATCTCTAGTTGGTTTAATAAAGGGTGTTACTGAATGAACTTGTATGACTCTGATGAACTACTATCTTTGATGACTTTAGAGATTTGAAGTTAAGTACCTTTTGAATTACAATAAGGACGATGGTATTCCCAATGCATCGGAAGCCATTAAATGACTGTAAGCAAATCCAAATCTTGACCCGATTAATGAAGCGATATTAACTCTTGCTACACCTTTCAGGCTGTAAATCTTTACGTTTCGTCAAATCGAATGAATTGCTGATGATGAAAATGAGGAAGTTATTGATGTAGCGCCCTGGGACGCTATTTTCTGGAGAACTGAGATGTTAAACTCTTGGTTCGATACCGAATTCATTCTGGCTATCTACAGAAAGAACAGTAGATGAAAATGATGATAATGATCATAACTCGATGCTAATGAAAGAATCTGGAACATTAATATTGACATGTTTCGTATTGATATTGACGAACTTTGGAATGACAGTACGCTGTATTAAAAGCGCTGTTAATGTCCCTGTTACAAAATTTACTATATTTACTGGGGTTGCTATTTTATTGATAACTCTCATTCTTGCCGAAGAAAATTCATATATTTATCTGGTAATGATGACAAATCATGAACGCATTTCTAAACTTCACTATAATTCTATCAGTTAATATATATAGCCAAAAAATAATAACATGATAAAAGTTCGAGAAAATGGCTAAAGTAATTGATAACTATTAGACAAATATGATGCAATGCCACCACTATCAAAGTCGCTGTCAACTTTACTATGAAAGCTCTATCCTGATATATTATCTGGCTATGCTGTGTGCTATGAACGGAGAATAACATCTCCAGAATGAAATGCTTATTTACAAATTAATGGCATGCGCCCTTCCGGTATTTGTTCTGGCCGAATTAAATTGTTGCTGGGTATTTCATTACGCTATTTTTAACAATGATTTTCCGTGAAGATAGAAATGTGTTATCAGACTATACCCTAATATTTGATGCGCTATGTCATCAACTGCTACTATTTCGCAAATGATAACCGAATGTCGCAAAGCCAGCGTCTTCTGGTTGTCTTTACTGTCGCAAATGATATAGCAAAATATCGGCCGCGCGCTTTCTCTGGAAGTCTTTGTTCTATCGAAGTGTCATATCTTCTCTATGTCATAACTGATCAGTTGATCATGTCATGTTGTTTTGATATTACGCCAGGTGATATCAAATCTTTACCGTATCTTCGCTGAAAACCGATCTTTACTTTCGCCAAATGTTAGCAAATATCGCTGCGCTCTTTCGACGAATGTTTGTCTACTACTGTCGACCTAAGTCGAAATATTCGATTATTTCATCAACATGCTCCGCTGAATAAAGTCAAAAGTCGGCAACGCACAACATGCATAGTCGCTGGCACCTTGTTTTGAATGTGCTGAGACCGGTCTTAAATAGTCATTTTCTGATATCCTGACTATTTTACTTGTTTTGAACTGATGCAACTTTGTCTTTGCTTATTACTGAATACGTCGTAAATATCGCATTATTGAAGCTGTCAATCTATTGATTATTCTGATTTCCAGACCTCGTTAATCGGTAGACTTGAAGATGGCTGCGGGCTTATGTGTGTTCGGCATTGCAATACAGCAGAATCGACGTCTGCCAGTATTTCGATAAATACCAAATGTTAAGGTATATCTGGGTATCGATCGTTCGTTGGATCAAAACATAAATGCGGGTTTTGTTTGAAAGGCCACCGGATATAAAGTCACCGGTTAAGGCTGTCGGTATACGGTTTCATAGCACGCCAGCACTTTTCAAACCAGGCTGCTCGAGTCGGCTTTGATATCGCTGCGCTACATATCGCTGTTACTTTTTCTTTCTCGGCGACCGCGCTATCTTCAATGATGTTAACTATGCGTATTGAAGAATTATATATCTGCCGTCAACGCCATGATAGAAAATGCCTTTTAATGTGCGTATTAATAAAATGAAGAACACCGGTTAACACCATGTTATCGCCACCGAGAGATGAACGGAAGAACAACCTTGTCGCTATTTCATCGGTGGTATCGCCAACCACAATGCAAACAAACCCATATTAATGCCCTGACGTTATGTTGAAGATGTTAACCGATTTTAGGCGATTAGGCGGCGCTCTTACCAGAAATGTGTTGACGGTTAAAGGATTGAACTCAATTTTAAAGTTTCCAGGTAATGGTCGATTTCGCAAATCTTTGGGTGATATTACGCATTCAACATGAACTTCGTTTTTCGGTCTTTATTTTGTATACGGAACATTGCTGAAAATTTAACCGGTTTTGCTATCTGCCTATTCAATCATTAATCCGTGTTTTGAGCTATATTTTTGCAAAGCTATTCTATAATTCTTTCGCGTACGTGATATTGTTGACGTGGTTCGAGAGAAAAGAGGGATAAAGGTGAATGGTACGATAAAGTTTTTAATTTAGAATATTGGGGAAATCTGCTATCCTATAACCCTCTCTGTTTGGCATTTATAAATTTGAAATAATACTGTGTTCGCA